>NC_056628.2:58025099-58285046 GCF_002870075.4 Lactuca sativa | reverse complement strand
AGTAATGATAGCAACTTAAACTTTGGTCCGTAAGATTCCTCAGTTCACAAATGTTTCTGCATACTCATTCTTCACAAATATATGCATTTTCCGGTAATAAAGAAAAGAAAATAAGAAAAAAAAAATAATTATGCTAGTCCAAAAGTGTTTAACAATAATCAATGAAACAATATACTATTTTCTCTTCAGCAAGATATTTCACAATGGTAGCTCACAGAAATGTGGCATGACAAAAATCTAATTGCCTATGTCAATTAGAGATTCAAATTAAAGGTTTTTTTAAGCGATGGAATAACTCATAAATGAGTCAAATGAATAATATATATGAATTTCTCTTTTTGTTGGTATTATACGATCATTACAACGGGTTAAATCCATGAAATAAGTTCATTAAATTTTTTTATTTATAAAGTAAATTAACTTCGGATTTTTAAATAATCAACAATTAATTGCTTTTAGTGTAACAAAATATTCATTTTTTATATGGAAGATATTATATTATATATAGCATTAAAAATGAGTTGGCTTGTGAACAATAAGCTAGTAAACGACTCGGCATGTTATTGTTCATCGGTTTGTGACTAAAGTTCTGAGCCGATCACATTTGCTCCCTCTGCCGTCTCTCTCACTCAATCAGTTGCTACATCGCCATACCAAGATAAAAATTACGTTGCCAGGAATTTTTATATTATACTTAAAGCTCAAAAACTAAAACTTTAAAAGTACAAGTATTACATAAAACACCTCTTTATTAAAATACTACGGAAGCTTTGATACAATGGTAGTGGTGGTGATTGTAGGTGAAAGAATTCGATGATCTCAAACTTAGAACTTATGCCCTTATATAGATGGGCTTACAAACTATTGAACAAGAATAAAAACGTAAGCGATGACGTTTAAACAAGAGCCATTATTTAATTTGTTGCATGTGGCCGACAATCTTAATAATTATAAAGATACTTTTAACAAGTGGTGGGGACTTCTTGATGACTTCTGAACATCCAAACAACTCAACTTTTGTAAACCCGTGATATGTGAAATAATTTCACATACGGGTCCTTCTAGCTTTTGGATAAAGGTATGGATCCGAACATCGTTGTGCGAGGGCTTCTAGTTCAATGAGGATTTTTCGGGCTTCTTTGTTTTGGATTCGAACATCTTCCTTTTGGTCAGAACAATGGTTGTCTCTTGTTGATTTTCCAAAGCAGACTTGGGATTTGCACTATATGATTGCTTGTAGATTTTGCATTGCTTTGATTGCTTCTTTTGCTGCTGATAATTCGATATCTTGGGCGATTGATCTCCATGCATCAGATTTGTCCATTCTAATTGGGGTTTGATTGGCTCTAAGCTGGTATTGTCTGTACAATGCTCCTGGTTCTTCCAGTGTGAAGATTGTTTTAGTAAATATTCTTGGGAGTGGTTTAAAGTCTTCATGATTTCTTCGCAAGTAATCTTCATATTCTTCTGAGAGGCAGAAGGGGATTGTAGAACTTCCTCCACTGAGTAAAGGGCTGCTGTTGCTAACCATTTCATTTCTCCTGTGCATTCTACAAAACAAAGGTTAACAACTCTTGAGAGAGAATCAACTAGTGTATTATGTTTCCCTTCTATATGCTCTATGTTAATCTTGACGCCGGTTCCTGTGACCGCATCTGCAAACTTTATCCTCCTAACCCTTGAGGATTTGTTGCTATTAGCTTTGTTGTAAAAGCTAATAATGGCTTGGCAATTTGTCCTTAAAGTGATTTCTTGTTTATCAAGGTAGTAGATTTTTAGTTTCTCCAGAGTGTTGATGCAGGCATTGATTTCAGCATCAATTGTGGATTGGGTTGTTGAGAACTTGCCACTTGCATATGCACAAATCTTCTTTGAGCTTCTTGGTTCTTCCTTTTTGTTCTTCCATTTGACTATACCTCCCCATCCTTCCATGCATCCATCTGTTTCTAGGATGATATAAGCATATTCAGGTGGTATCTCAAGGTCTGGGAGATTCTAAACTTGCATCTTGATCCTTTTGATTAAGTCATAATCAGAGAGCTTCAATCTTTTGTCTCCATGAGCATTTGTCTTTTCGTATAGTGGCCTTAATAGTATCCCAAGTTTTGGGATATGATTACGAGCATAGTTAAGGATTCCTAAATATGACCTCAACCCTTTCTTTGTCTTTAATTCTTCTTCGTTGAAGTTCACAATCTTCTTTATGATGTGAGGTTGTAACCTTATGGTTCCTTCTCCTACGATTACTCCCAAAAAATCTATTGTTGGGACTGTTATTTTCATCTTTGTTGGAGATAGGACTAGGCCATTATTCTCACATATTTGCAACATCTTCTCCAAGTGCTTTGCATGTTCTTTTCATTTTTTTGAGAAAACCAGTATATCAACAATATCTACTGCGATAAATGATGTTATACCATTGAAGCATTTATCCATTTTTCTTTGGAACACTGCTGGGGCATTCTTCAAACCAAATGGCATAACTAGCCATTCATAAAGTCCTCCAGGTACTAAGAATGTTGTCCATGGTATTGATTCTTCATCCATGGCGACTTGATGGAACCCTGATTTGTGATCAAATTTTGAGAATATTTTTGCACCTCCTATTCTCTTGATGATCGGATTTATGCCTGGTAAGGAGTATTGGTCCTTGTATGTGTTGTCATTCAAGGATTTATAATTAAAAACCGTTCTTTCTTTCCCTTTGACCTCCTTTCCAGTTACATGATCAATTGTTATTCCTGAGTTTACGATCATTTCCATCGTTCTGTGTCTGCTTTTGCGAGTAAACTATCAACATGTATTCTGAACGAGTCTTACATTGCTGGGGTCACATGTTTTAGCAGTCGATCTTCAATTGTAATGTCTGGATTAATAATATCCAATTTACAAAGCTCACCATTCTTCTTCCAATGCTTTAAAGGTTCTTCTCTGATGTATCCTTTGAGCTTTAACCTATCAATGACAGGTTTAAACCGTTCTAGGAATGCATTGTTAATTTCTTGGTTGAAATAAATAGATTAATTTATTTCAAAAAAATCTTCTTCACTAATTTAAGCTCAGTGATGGCAACTTCAGCAACCTCAGACTGCTATGAAGTTTTGATCTTGGTAACCTTCTTATAAATAGTTATCTCATCACTTTCTATACGAATTCCTCTTTTCACGGACCTTAGGAAGTTGGTTCCTATCAGCATTTCAATGCCATTGCTGCCATACATATCAAATGCATATATAAGGGGAATTTTGAACTTGTTTCCCTCGATGAGAAAATAGCCTTGCTTTATTTTGTGAGTTGCCTACTGTCTTGAATTTAAACCATTAAAGAAAACACTATGGTTTAAAGGTTCAGGTGCTTCTTCTGGAATAACCTTCTTGTTTATGCAGCATGCTGATGCTCCCGTGTCTATTATTGCGCCGATCCCGAATGCTGGGCAATTAGGGATATCAAGCTCAACTTTTACAATGTAAAGTGAGTTAGTTATCTTCCTAACTTTTGGGTTTGATGTAGTGTTTTCAGAGTAATGAATATCTGCTTCCATGAAGGTCCTTGCTACATGAAGTTCGCTTAACGGTGGG
This sequence comes from Lactuca sativa, assembly GCF_002870075.4. Taxonomy (NCBI): domain Eukaryota; kingdom Viridiplantae; phylum Streptophyta; class Magnoliopsida; order Asterales; family Asteraceae; genus Lactuca; species Lactuca sativa. Next base: position 58,281,468 of record NC_056628.2, on the reverse strand, counting down.
AATTCTTCTTTAGGGAATTGAGGCTTTTCCCCTTCTTCCTTCCTTTCTTGTAGTTGCTCCTTCAGCCTTCTTATTTCTTCATTCTTTTGTTCTTCAAGCCTTACTTGTTCAATTTTAAGCTGATCGATTATCTTAAGAGTATCTATGCGATCTTTTATTAGCAGGCCTTTTTCAAGCTGCCATGCTTTCTCTCTTTTTTGTATTTCTGCCTTGGTCTCATAAAAATCTTTGGCTTGATCCTTAATCATCTGCTAAATTTGCTCTGTCTTCTCTTTCAAAAGTTCTTTGAGAAGCTTTATTTCCTTATTAGTAAAGTCACTTTCTTCTTCCGGCTTAATCTGCTGTTTTTTTCTTAACGTTAACTGTTTTGCCAAGATAATTTTTGGCGCAAAGAGCACATGTTGTGAGTTGGCACTTGGGACAGTTAAGTCTTGACACGTCTGTGGTTAGTATTCCACAGTAATAATAGATCGTGTAATTTGTGACTGTGTTTTCCTTCCAATCATGCTTACAGTTTTTACTTTGAGCTGGCAATTCTTTGCTTGGTTTCCACGATCCTACGGATTGAACCATATCTGCTATTTTTGTTGGTGGTCTTGGATGAAACATGAAAGCATAATGACTATGTTGGATATCCTCTCTTTCATCTTCGCTTCTACCTTCATTATCTTCATGTGTTATTGTGAAAGCTGCTTCTTCAAATGGAGTATCTTGGACCATAACACTGATGCTTTGATGGGTATCTCCTTCTCCTTCTAATATACAATAGACACTGGTGTCATCAAGGTCTGCTGAGACAATGTCCCAGTTGTCATCAAGATCCAATTCTTGATAGACAACTGATCTTGCAATGTTTCCTTGCTTGCTTTTGCAATCTTTTGCGAAATGCCCTTCCTCTCCACAAATAAAGCATTTGCATTTTTTGACTCGTCCTCTGTCATCTTTGTACTTTCTTTTGAATGGCTTTACATGAGAACCATGTGGCTTTCCTTTGTAAGTTTTTGACTTCCTCATTCTATACTTTTTCCTGTTGTTTCTGTAATAACCAGGAATTGGTATGGCTGAACAAAGAGATAAATCTCTAAGCTCTTTGGCAAGCGCCGCATCTTTGCACATTTCTGAGATGAGAGTGTGAGTGAATTTGATTGCAGGCAGAACTCCTGAACTTAGACCAGGGTACCTGAATTTAAATGATTCTTCAACTTTCTTAGATAGAGAAGGTGGAAGTTTAGCAAAAAGTTTTTCTGTTGTTGAAGGGAAGTACAACCTTCCAGACTTTATTGCTAACTGCCTGAAATCTTCCAAGAATGTCCACAAGTTCTTGGTTTCTTCACAAGTTATTCTGTCTAGATCTTTGTAGGCTCTGTCTTGTTCACCAGTTGAGCCTCGGTATGGATCTTCTAACAATATTAATTGCCTAACTTGTGATTTATATTCTGTGGTTCATCAGCGATTGCTTCAAGGGCAACATATACATCTGGGTATGCCGTTCGCCATTGTTGCCACATTAACTTTTCGCTTTCTCCAAGAAGATTTTCAACAAAGGATAATTTTGCTTTGTTGTTAGTCTATGTTTGGTTATTGAGCCTATTGATTGCTATAGAATCCCATCGTGCTATTACATTTGACCATAAGCCTGGATCTGCTGGTAAAACAAGCATTAGACCTGATTTCGTCCATGCTGGTGGCAGAGTCCACTTTGAATTATGATATTCACCATATCCTCCATTAAAAATATTGCCTTTTCTTTGAGGATAACCAAACTGGTAGTCTGGTCTATAAATTGGCTATGGGTTTTGCCGTGCTGGTGGGTAGACAGCTGGTCCTAATATTGCATCATCTGGAGGTTGATAGCTTGCACCAGATTCTGCATCATTTGCTATTGGAAAAGCATGTTCTTCGTGTTTTTTGACCATTTGTGCTGCCATTTGTTTAAAGTTGCGAAACTTTAGATATGCCAGATTGTCATTATCTTCTTTGGAAAGATGAAGAATTGTATGGTCCTCACCACGTGTCACTGCGAATGGGTTTTCCCATTCAGACTCTGATCTTTGTGTGGCGAGTTGGTCATCCCATTATGGCAAATATTCATCAAGAAAATCTTGTTGGCTTTTTGAAAATTCTTGTCGTAGGACAAGGATCTTTCCACCACTTCTTTCATCATCATCCCAGTCACTTGTTTTGTCCATAATTGTCACTTTTCCTAGGGTAATTTCATCATCTAGGAATTCATCTCCCCTGCAATTGCTGCAATTTCTTCTATTGAAGTTGTGCTTACTGAGGTATCGTACTTGACATAATAGTCCCATTTTCCAGATGGTTCACCAAGAGTTGACCATTTATGTTTTGATCGTCTTGGCTTATTGGAATGTCTTGCTGTGTTCAGTGGCTCATTCTCCAAGATCCTTGCTTCATCCAAATATTCTTCACAGAAACATATATCACAGGGGATATGTTTTGTCTGAGGTGTTTGAAAACATACTCCTATAGAATGCTCCTCATCTTCGTCCAAATGATCGTTACCTAGTACTTCCCGATCATTCTGGTCAACAGAATATCTTGCTGGTTGGGGGTTCGGCGATATCTTTCAAATTGGAACTTAATGATCTATTAAGCCTTTCATGTACCGCTACTCTTAAATAATTACTAAAAATTTAAGATACATATGTAGTAATAATCACATGTGTGTGTTAAATAATAAATCATTAAGTGTATTATACATATTAATCTTGAAATTCTTGATTTTTTTTCTCTTTTTATGACAATTTTGACCATTTGACCGAGTTTGACCGATTTTGACCGAGTTGGCCGAGTTTGACCGAGTAGGCCCGAGTAATACCGAGTAGGCCCGAGTTAGGTAGATGTTGACCGAGTTTGACTTAATCCGAGTTTTTTTGCCGAGTTCACATTACTCGCCTCGAATCTAGATGGAGGGTCGATTCCGAGTAATTGGTCGAGTACTCGGTCGAGTAAGCCGAGTTTTGCAACACTGATGCTTATAACCCGTCAACATGCTCATGCAAGAAATGGGAACTCGCATGTATTGTGACAAGCGTCAATTTTGGTTATACAAAGTCAACCAGGTCAACTTGTAACATCCATAAATTTTACGCCAAATTTAAACTTTTTCAATCATAATTAAAAACCAAATAGCATTGTTTACAAAATGTTTTCAAATCATTTTCCATCAGAATGTCCAAAAAAATAATAACATAAGGATTAGGAGCGATACGGTCATGCCTTCGTCTTTCCATGATCTCCTGAAGGCACTGAAACAATAAACTGAAAACTATAAGCCCGAAGGCTTAGCGAGCTACCCCCGAAATATCAATGTTATACTAACAATACCATATCAGTAATAATCAATCAATCAACATGCATACTGGGCCATCGGCCTGACTGGACCGCCCTACTGGGCCTACGGTCTGTCTGAATCTATCCCGATCCTTCGGCATGACTGGTCCGCCACGTGGGCCTACAGTCTCCCCGGACAGCTCATAGGGTATATTGGCCTTCAGCACAAAGCAGGACCGCCTCAACCCAACCGCAAGTAAATATCCATGTGCGCATACTATCATATACAAGCATATACAAACGTCAAACATATCTGTCACACTGATCATCAATCATAGAATTCTCCTGTAACTAGAGTACCGACCTAGCAGGTCACTAACATACCAATCCCTACGGATCATAAGAGCATAACATATTGTCTACCCTGATTCCGATCTTACATATCATAACCACATGTAGCATACCATAACAATAACAACTAAAGGGTTGGCCTTGGTGCCGTAGACCCTGTCGATATAGTGAGGATAACTCACCTCGTAGATGTCGACTCGAAAGGCAAACTCCAACTCTCGGATCACTTAACACAGGCTCCACCACCTATCGTCATAGTACAACATACTCATAAGTCCTTAACCTTATAAGGTACTCCATAACCCACTAGTAAATCCCTGTTCAAAGTCAAAGTCCTCATTCAAGGTCAACAGTCCATGTTGACCTTAACTCGCCGAGTACCCTTGGCTACTCGCTGAGTTCCCTGAAGTACATTCCAGCTCGCCGAGTCATCGAAGTGACTCGTTGAGTTCCTTTGATTCTCGATCAAACTTTAAGGCCACCCGTTGAGTTCCCTCCTTGCAACTCGACGGATGCACACTCATACATATCCAAGAGAAAACTCATCCGACTCGTTGAGTTGTTCTTTAACTCGTCGAGTTTATGGCAATCTTCATCGGACTCGCCGAGTTGTTCATCCAACTCGTCGAGTTCACGGCCATCTTCATGTGACTCACCGAGTTCATTCAGTCCTTTTTTCCATACAAACATATTTTGAGCCATGCAACGGCTCCAACTCATAAATCCAAGCTTCTAGGGCATGCTTATCACGTAAAGTTGCAAACTTTATGTGCATGCATGGCTATAAAGGCTCTAAATGTCTATTTTAAGTTCTTAATGGAACTTCATGCTCAAGAGGGACCTTAATAATAACCAAGACTGTGACTTTATGCTTCTAGAATCCAAGGAGGGTCCAAATCTGAAGTTACAACTCCAGATCTAGCCCATAGCTAATCATACCAACTTGAAAATCCATAAAAAAAAAACCCTAGAAACTCAACAAAAGGGAAAAAGGGAAGTAAGGATGGCACTTTGATACCTCCAAAGGATGCTAGCTGAGGTAAATCCTGCTCCCACTCATTCCTTGCTTCAATTTCCTTTGCACTCTTAGCTTTCTTCCTCCAAGATCCTCTTTTCCAAGCTTCAAACACCACACCAAGGCACACACACACGAATTAGGGTTTTAAGGGGCTCTCAAAGACTTTAAAGAGGCCAAAGGAGGCTAAGGCTCCTTTAAATAGAGATGCAAACCCCAAGATTTAGGGTTTCCACTGCCAGCTCCTACTCGCCGAGTCCCAACATGGACTCGTCGAGTAGGTTACTTAAAATGCGATCTCATCCAGCTGCTACTCGACGAGTAGGTCAACCAACTCGTTGAGTAGAGCTTAACCCAATAATTCTTATTTAAGCAATACCTGAGAATCGGGCGTTACAACTCTCCCCCACTTGAACTAGACTTTGTCCTCGAAGTCCGCTGGAATAAACTGATGGGTTTTGAGCATTCTAACACTTCCTAAGTGTACATGCAACCCTAATAACCTTGAATCTATGTTTGTCTAATTATCATGCAAAGTTGAATTCGAAGGTTATATTCCTATCTAGCATACACGGGGAACATTTTTTTAACTTGAATGAAAGATAGAATAACATACCTTGTTGTTGCTTATGATCCTTGAAACCTTGTGAGCCTAGCACCCCAAGTGTGATGCCTCAAATGCTTCACACAACACCAAATGCAAATGAGTAAACTTTGAGAGAATCTTACACTTGCAAAATCGGCTCTAGCCCACTAGTTTCTTAGTGTAGCCGATTTTGGTGGAGGATGTGGTCTTTATATAGTGTGACACATCTAGGGTTACACCATGTAAACCCTGATGTGTCATGGCTCTTCATTTCCATGACCCATGGGTTTGTAACTCCCATGGAGCATCCATGGAGCATCCCATGGGTTTAACCCAACTTGATAATCCATGGAGCCTCTTAGCCCGCTATACAAGTTATGGATGATTTACATAATCAACCCATATATTTAATTAATTATCTTTTGATCACTTAATTAATTCTAAATTAATTCTTGATCAAACTAATTAAATAATATTATTAATACATTAGAACTTATAATATATTAATAAACCATAAGTGTTATTTCTCTCATTTTAGTTTATCCAATTGCATGGTGCCATGCAACCCAAATGGACCATGTCGGGTCGGGTCAAGTACATACCAAAAATAGTTATGGACTTAGACACGTTATCCAACGGTCTCCCACTTGGTTAAGTTTAATAACTATAACTGCAAGTATGACTTCAGGAACCGATCAACAATCATAGCTCTTTCAAGATCTCTCGGAACTGAGAAGATGATGATACGCCATCTAAGGTAAGTGATCATATAAACCTCTATTCTAGATATCAGTGGGACAAATACATGGAACAATGTCTTACCTATTATCCAGCGGTTTGTTTCCCGATTTCCGATTTGTTTGACAAAGAACTTAATTGAACACATCAACTTAATTCTGGCCGGGCCGGGCCCGGTACATAGGTCAAAACAAAATCATCAAGGCGCCCAAATATCAGCTTCTAATCCAAGAAGGAACAGATAAACTTTGACTCATATATGTTTGTTCTACAACTCATTGAATTATGCACAAGAGCACGTTTTATAACATCGAGTTACCAATGCATTTTCGTACAATCAATGCATAACCAACTCATAAGTAACAAGTCATATCTCTAGGTTTGAAGACTTATATGATATTACCGTCTCACGGTCACTCGAGATAAGGTCCATGAAGTGATTCCAGTGAGCGTGGGTTGAGTCCAATGCGCAGAACTTATGAGCACTCATGAGTGTTGTAGCCATGTCCAACAACTTATACCTCTACAACCAATCATGACAGTCTTGATTCATACCTACTTCCGACATATGACCGACTGTGGAGGTTCGAACAATATGATATACCAAACATAATTATTCTGGAAGTCAAAACTTGCAAAAGAAATATAGTAAACGATCGACAAAAGATAGCAACACTTTACTCATAAATAAAACACCTTTTATTCATTATCTAATGTCGATTACTCTTTACAAATTTCAAGTTTATTTAACTACTAAATCTAATCTCTCCTTCAGCCCTATGCTCCGAGCATGCTGGAGATGCTTAACCCGAGTCAGTCCCTTCGTGAGGGGATCTGCTGGATTCTCATCCGATGATACCCTCTTTTCCACGAGGAGTCCTTCTTCTATTCGATGTCTGATGAAATGGTATTTTCTGTCGATGTGTCTGGATCTCCCGTGATCCCTTGGTTCCTTGGCTAAGGCAACTGCACTTTCACTATCACAGAAAATTTCCATTGGCTCTTTAATAGCTGGTACAACTCCAAGGTCTCCAATGAAGTTCTTCAGCCATATCGCCTCCTTTGCTGCCTCACTAGCTGCTATATACTCTGATTCGCAAGTTGAATCAGCCACTGTCTCTTGCTTGGAACTCTTCCAAGAAATTGCTCATCCGTTTAAGGTAAAGACCCAGCCAGACTGAGAGCGGAAATTATCCATATCAGTCTGAAAACTAGCATCATTATACCCTACAACTCTCAAGTCATCACTCCCACCGAGGGTAAGAACCCAGTCCTTAGTCTGTTGGGTTTTGAGCATTCTAACACTCCTAAGTGTACATGCAACCCTAAATACCTTGGATCTATGTTTTCTCTATTATACATGCAAATAAGAACTTTCCAAGGTATTATCCTAATCTAGCATACAAAACAATGAATATAACAAGATAGAATACATACCTCTTTGATGTAGAAAGTCTTCATGAAGCTTGAGTGCCTAGTGCCCCAAGTGTGACACGTCAAATGGTTCACACAACACCAAATACACTTGGAATAACTTGAGAGAAACTTGAACACTCCTTGAAATCGTCTAGCCCTCACACTCACACATAGTGCACGATTTCTTGAGCCATGGGATTCTTTTATATGGTGGCTATTAGGGTTACACCATGTAACTCATGACTTTACCCATTCCTTATGCTCCATGGATTTTAACCTCCATGGAGCATCCATGGGTCACCCCATGGACTTACTCCAACATAAGGAATCTTGGATCACAAGCCCACATATATAAGAATGAATGGTTTACACAATCAACCCATATATTTAATTAGTCTCCTTTTGATCACTTAATTAATTCCAAATTAATTCTTGATCAATACTAATTAAATAACCTTATTAATATATTAGAACTTATAATATATTAACAAACCTTAAGTGTTATTTCTCTCATTTTAGTCTATCCAAATGCATGATGCCATGCAACCCAAATGGACCATGCCGGGTCGGGTCAAGTCTTACCAATTATAGTTATGGACTTAGACATTAATCCAACAGTCTCCCACTTGGATAAGTCTAAAACAATTATTGCGTATGACTTCAAGAACTGACCGGCAATCGTAGCTCTCAAAAGCTTCTGTCGAACTCTGACCTTGTAGATGAACTCTGACCTTTGTCAATGACTTGTCCATTAGATAAGGGATCATATATTCCTCCATTCTTGATATCATATGGACTGAGACATGGATTATAATCATTCTCTCTATCCATTTGTTGTTTCCCGATTTCCGATTTATGACGACTGACAAGTTGAACAAAGCAAATCAGTCCTGGCCCGGCCGAGCACTTCCATTTGTCATCATCAAATCATCGAGGGGCCCACAGATATCGCTTTTATCCCGAAATTAAAAGGAATGGATAAACTTCAACTCATATGGCTTGTTCTACTACTTGTTGAATCATACACAAAGGCACGTTTTATAACACCGAGTTACCGAATGCGTTTTCGTGCAATCAATGTACAACCAACTCATAGTAACAACTCATATCTCTAGGTTTGAAGAATATAAGATATTATCGTCTCATGATCACTCGTGATAAAATCCATGAAGTGATTCCAATGAGCGCGGGTTGAATCCAATACTCAGAACTTATGAGCACTCATGAGTGTTGTATCCCTTTGTCCAACATCTTAGACCTCTAAAAGCCAACCCATGACAGTCTTGATTCATATCTACTTCCAACATATGACCGACTGTGGATGGTTTGAATAACTTAGTCATTCCGGAAGAATAACCTAGTTTATTCTGGAAGTCAAAACATGCAAAATGAAACACAAGAATAATTGAATCCAATATGGTATCAAAACCTATGAACATCAATAAAACACCTTTTATTTATCACCATATGATTACACATTATTCATTGTATCTATTTCAGCTATCAACTTTATTCTTGAATTTAAAACAATAGTTGTCCCATGCTCCAAGCATGTACACTATGTTTTCTAAACATTAGTCATGTCATACACCAAGTATGCATACTATGTTTATCTATGATCTTTACTTTGTGAAATAGATCAATTGAACATAACTACAATGATCCTCTTTTCACAGTCCCAAATCCTTACTGCAAATGCAAAAATTCCAAATTCATGCGATTTACTGAAATCTGTTAGATTCTAAACTTATATGCATTGATCCTCTTGTAATGATTATGCACAAAGTCACAAGGACTTGACAACAAACATTACAAAGTATTCCAAAGAAGATCAACTCCTTGGAAACATCCTTGTTGCATTAAGTTTCCTTAATCTTACATAGATTGAAAATTCTAATTTTGAAACATTTCCAGATTCATTTTGACTATCACTTCTGAACAAGAGTTGCCTCCTTACAGATTATGTCAATATGGTCCTTCCAGAATTATCACTATACTTCCAACTATCCTTGAGCACCCAATCTTTGGTAAACCTTAGATTGTCCTCGACAATTGATTAATCTTTTTAGTCATATCCAATTCTAGACGTTTTCCCTTCTTAATGCCCCAGGCATTTGGAAAATTTTAGAAAGGATGAATATAGCACATGTAATCGATCCTATATCCGAAGCATATAGGACACGATTCATGATGTCTCACATAAAGACTAAACCAATATTTTTCTATAACATTTCTATTTCTATTTGCCAAGTTCTCATAATTCAGATTATGAAAAGGGATGTCGTAAGCATAATTGAATTTTATAACGCAAATAATGGACCCATATAAAGAATTTTCTTATGTTGAGCCATTCCAATATGAAATTCATATATATATCCTTGACTAAATACGATTAAAATCTCAATCTAAGCTTTTAGATTTGAGATGAAGTATAATTTCCTCTCCCTTAATTATAGCAAAATAACTCTTTCCCAATTGAAAATTTTGTTTTCTATAATTAACATTGCTAACTTGCAATACTTATCATAATTATCATGCTCCCACTAACATGATGATTATTAGCATGACACTTATGCTCCCACTAGCTTTGACATGTACTCAGAAATCAGCTGACTTTCTTACCAAAGTTCAGATTTCTGATACTAGATTGTTTTGATAAAACTTTATCAAAATCATACACCTTCCCTTAGATAGCTCATAGGTGTGTCTAAACAATTATGAAGAGGGGTGCCGTAATCATAATGGTTAGACCTTTTTGCCACTTCTCATAAGTACAGGTTAGTGTGTCGGTTAACCACACACGCTCCACTAACGACTTTGAGAATGCAAATATCTCAATTGCTATCTAGCTAACATCTACTTAGTGAAAGTGTTTCCTCACCATCATGTTCATGAATCGGAGAGAAACCTTATGACACTTAGATTTTTATGGTGTATGAGTTCCTACCCATATGAATTTGTCAAAACCATAATCACAAGACAAGGATAATGACAAATCCAAACTCATATGGATTGAACTCAATCTTAATTTCTTGCCACCTGGCAGCTCAAGGGCCTGCCATTGCTTCCAAGTTGTTGTGAAACCAATTGAGAACTCTAAAAACTCATATGCAAAGCCAACTTTAACTGGGATGGGCACAGAGTATGTCAACATGATAGGTTATAAACCTCAAGTCGTGTGCTAGTGAAGAACTTCAGTTTTTATTCTTGATTAGTTCTTGAGACTTTCAAGTACCTTTAAGACTCCCACTGTCCTCTTGACCTATAAGACTCCCTTGTCAAACATCCAAGAGATAGTGCAGATTCTAATCAAGACAAACACTTCACATAATTGGCCTAAGTTGGTCTTTGTTTTATTCAAAACATCACAACTTACCAATTTCAAATGTACAAGAGTAGAAAAACTTTTACTCTTACATTTGACAAGTGTTTTAAACCTTCTTTAAGACATGTCACTCAAATTACAATCTTGGAGTATGACTCTAAGACTTGTATTGGAACGAAGTATGACTCATCTTCTTGATTTAACCACTTCAACAATTCATAGCTCCTCTTCTTAGGGCACTTAGAGGATGAATTGTGATAAGGTCTCTAAATCATTAAGATGATCACAAAACTGATACTAAAGTACTCTCTCCCATCTTTTCAGATTTGAGAAACTTTTATCCTTCTACCTAATTTGATTCTTCTTATTCGCTCTGCCTTACATTGGAACCTTTTTCCAATGTCTCAGAATTACACTTAAGCTTGTAAGTATAACCATATTTACTGAGCTTTAGTAAATTATGACGAATAATCTTTTCGATCTTTTGTGGTGGACTTGATCAGTGCACAAGAATGAGTACTCGATCCCTTAGTCCTTTACTTGACTCACACATCCATGTGAACAAGTAATTAGTCTTAATTTTCCAATACTTGAAAGTTCTCATTCATCATGCTATATAACTTGCATGATTCCAAGTTCCGGTCCAATTGAAACTTGGGTGATGAGAATCTTTCCTTATTTGGTAAATTTAGACATTACCACAAATGAAAGAATCAATTTCATATTTCCACTCTTGCTATTAATGGAATCATATAAGCAACTTCCTTAAATGCCATTGTAAGGATATTTTAAAATAAATAAAATCATCATTTTTCCTTTTATTTTAAAAAATTTTGCGGAAAAAACTATCCTTACAATCCATATGAAAACTTGTTGTTATCTATCCCTAAGCAATAGCTCATATCTCCTAAGAAGTAGCTCAAGAATCCGATCTTCAAAATATGCGATAGAAATCCATCTACGCGATCAGATTCAGCATATTCTTTCTTTAAGTTTCTTTACTTTTCTTTGATTCTTAAAACATCACCATGTGACCCAGTCACATTATGTATCAAGAGTCTCAGAATAGAAACTTATCAGAGTTAGATAGTGGACTTTACCTGAAGTAGAGTCAAACTTATTAACTTTAACATCCTTAGGTAAAATTGGCAGCTTCGCAACCAATGCCCCTTCCTTTGGCAATTTAACATATGGACGCTTTGGTAATGGAGCATGGGACTATCACAGACTTAGCCTTTCTCTTTACCATTTGGTCAACCGAGTTGACTATGGCCGATCCCTTTCCATTGGGAAGAGAGAGCTTTACTGGATATCCAATGTCATCATTGTCAATGTACATAAAGTTATAGGAAGTTGATCTTAGCAAATAGATAAGATCATTAAGGGTCTTGTCATAGTCTGGTTCATAGGAGTCCCAAAGGAGCTCACTATGTGACCTACAAAGTGATTGAACCACCAACTTTCTCAAGACTTTGACACCCAACTCTCCCGGCTTGTCAATATGTGACTACATCTCCAAGATGTGATCACACCTAGACCTTGCCTTGCCAATAGGGCTTGAGTGACCTTGAACTTGTGGGCCAGGGAGAATAATTGCAGGAGGTGAAAGAAGTATGATTTCCAAGGGACATCATCTTCATTTAGGAAAACTTGTTTCAAGAGATTTGGGAAGATCATAAATGTCTAAACCAGACATCTTTTTGGGAGATATTCAAGATAGTTGATCTAAAGTCCTTAATATAACACCCAATATGAAATATTAAGGCTAGGACCCAACAAACTAGTTTATAACTTAGAAGAGGGATGCCGTAATCCAAGCTATTAAATATTTGAAGGTAGGTGAATGACGATTCACCAATTTCCACCAAGATAAACGAAATGTGTTATTAGGTTTTAATTGGATTTGAAACTCCTAGATCTTTGAGACTCATTGAACTTTTCAATGGCATGCTTCAATCTCGAGTGTGCCCTTCAGGTTTTGTGACTGGGATGTCGAGGATCACAAAACAAGGTGTGAAGTAACCATGCAAATTACTTGGTACCCTTAAGTGTTTACCCCTCAATCGATGTGTCGGTTAACCACACATGCTCCATCGATACTATGATAAACATTAAGTTACCCTTTGAATACCTTGTTAAATACGAGTTAGTGTGTCGGTTAACCACACACGCTCCACTAACCGACTTAAACAAAGTGCAAAGTGTAATTTCATGGATTAGCACCTTATTCACATTTTCCTAAGTAACTAAGATTGGGTATTTATAAGAGTTTAGTTACTTAGTATTTATCATTAATATTTTTAATGAAGGGAGAATTCTAGTCCTTGTCCTACCCTTGGGTTTTGAGCATTCTAACACTCCTAAGTGTACATGCAACCCTAAATACCTTGGATCTATGTTTTCTCTATTATACATGCAAATAAGAACTTTCCAAGGTATTATCCTAATCTAGCATACAAAACAATGAATATAACAAGATAGAATACATACCTCTTTGATGTAGAAAGTCTTCATGAAGCTTGAGTGCCTAGTGCCCCAAGTGTGACACGTCAAATGGTTCACACAACACCAAATACACTTGGAATAACTTGAGAGAAACTTGAACACTCCTTGAAATCGTCTAGCCCTCACACTCACACATAGTGCATGATTTCTTGAGCCATGGGATTCTTTTATATGGTGGCTATTAGGGTTACACCATGTAACTCATGACTTTACCCATTCCTTATGCTCCATGGATTTTAACCTCCATGGAGCATCCATGGGTCACCCCATGGACTTAGTCCAACATAAGGAATCTTGGATCACAAGCCCACATATATATAAGAATGAATGATTTACACAATCAACCCATATATTTAATTAGTCTCCTTTTGATCACTTAATTAATTCCATATTAATTCTTGATCAATACTAATTAAATAACCTTATTAATATACTAGAAATTATAATATATTAACAAACCTTAAGTGTTATTTCTCTCATTTTAGTATATCCAAATGCATGATGCCATGCAACCCAAATGGACCATGCCGGGTCGGGTCAAGTCTTACCAATTATAGTTATGGACTTAGACATTAATCCAACATAGTCCTCCGTAGGTACTTGAGGATATTCATTACCACAGTCCAGTGTGCCTTGCTAGGGTTCCCCTGATACTTGCTAACCATGCTCAAGGCAAAGGCTACATCAGGTCGAGTACACGTCATAGCATACATGATCGATCCTACAGCCGAAGCATAAGGTATTCGACTCATTTCTGCTATCTTAGCCTCAGTACTAGGGCTTTGTGTCTTACTCAATCTGGCGTTACTCTGGATGGGTAACTCTCCTTTCTTGGAGTCTTGCATGCCGAATCTCTTCAGCACCTTATCCAAGTAGATACTCTGACTAAGTCTAATTAGTCTTTTACTCTGGTCTCTTAAGATCCTTATCCCTATAATATAGGCAGCTTCTCCTAGGTCCTTCATAGAGAAACACTTCCCAAGCCAGGACTTAACTTCCTGTAGAGTTAGGATGTCATTTCCTATGAGTAGTATGTCATCCACATACAATACCAAAAGCCTAACTATACTCCCACTAGCCTTGACATATACACAAGCTAACTATAAGCCACCCTGCCAACCCTGGCAATAATCCTGAAATGCCCAATGTAGCGGGGACCCAATTTTCCCCTCTTCTTGAAGCGGATCACACCCTTCCAGGGTGAGACCTTCAGAAGAACCATGTCACCCACCTGAAATTCCAGCTCAGATCGGCGTCGGTCGGCATAACTTTTCTGCCGACTCTAAGCGGTGTGCAGTCGCTGTCTAATCTGCCGTATCATCTCAGTAGTTTGCAGAACTACCTCATTCCGACCCATCACCCTGTTCCCAACCTCACCCTATCAGACTGGGGTCCTGCACTTCCGCCCATACAACAGCTCGAAAGGCGGGGCGCCGATACTAGAATGATAGTTGTTGTTGTAGGCGAATTCTGCAAGCGGTAGGTGGGAATACCAACTCCCACCAAAATCAATGACGCACGCCCTCAACATGTCCTCGAGGGTCTGAATGGTCCGCTCACTCTGCCCATCAGTCTGCGGATGGAACGTTGTGCTAAAATGCAATCTCGTACCCAGTTCCTCGTGGACCTTCTGTCAAAAACGGGAAGTAAACCTTACATCTCGATTGGAAATGATAGAAACTGGAACCCCATGGCGAGAGACAATCTCTTTGACGTACAGATCGACGAATTTCTTTGCCGACAAATTCTCCCGTATGGCTAGAAAATGAGCACTCTTGGTCAATCGATCCACGATGACCCATATAGCATCGAACCCCCTTGCCTTTTTCTGCAACTTCGCGATGAAATCCATCACGATCCGTTCCCATTTCCACATGGGAATCTCCAGAGGTTGTAGCTTACCATGCGGCCTATGATGCTCGGCCTTGACCATCCTACAGGTCAAGCACCTCTCAACAAACCAAGCGATATCACGCTTCATGCCAGGCCACCAATAACTCGAACTCAGATCACGGTACATCTTGGTGGCTCCCAGGTGAATCGAAAAACGAGACTTAGGAGCCTCCTCCATCACTGTCTATCAGACCCCTACGGATATCGGAACCCAAACCCGACCGAAATGGGTCAACAACTCGTGGCTATCCTGAACACACCGAGCGCTTTCGCCCTTAGTCCTTTCCAACTTCCAGTTTCTCCGGTCTCATGACCTCAATCTGAGCATCCCTGACCAAACCCACCAGCGGGGAATCCACCGCTATCCTCATACACCTGTCTGGGGTCGAGGACCCAGCTGACTTGCGGCTCAGAGCATCCGCAACCACGTTCGCTTTACCAGGATGGTAAAGGATCTCACAATCATAGTCCTTGACCACATCCAGCCACCTGCGCCGCCTCATGTTCAGGTTCGGCTGATCCATGATATGCCTCAAACTCTTGTGATTCGTGTATATAGTACAACGGACCTCGTACAGATAGTGCCTCCAAATCTTGAGAGCGAAAACCACCGCTCCCAACTCAAGATCATGCGTAGGGTATCTCGTCCCATGCGGATTCAGCTGCCGCGATGCGTAGGCTATCACTCGTCCCTTCTGCTTGAGGACTGCCCCCAAGCCTGTGATGGACGCATCACAAAATACCACAAAATCCTCAACTCCCTCGGGGAGTGTCAACACTGGTGCTTCGCATAAACATTGCCGAAGGGTCTCAAATGTCCTCTGCTGCTCAGGGCCCCACCGGAAATCCACCCCCTTCCTCGTTAGACGAGTGAGGGGTACAACAATCTTGGAGAAATCACGAATGAATCTCCGATAATACCCTGCTAAAGCCAAGAAACTCCTGATGTCTGAAGGAGATTTCGGAGTCTCCCACTACATTACCGCCTCCACCTTGGCCGGATCGACCAAAATCCCCTCCTGGTTAACGAGATGTCCGAGGAACTGGACCTCTCATAACCAAAACTCACATTTCGAGAACATGGCATACAGCCGTTCTCGCCTCAGAACCTCCAGCAGCTCCCTAAGATGCTCCTCATGCTGCTCTCAAGTCTTGGAATACACCAAGATATCATCTACGAGCACAATGACCGAGCGATCGAGCATCAGTCTACAGACTCGGCTCATCAGATCCATGAACACCGTTGGCACGTTGGTGAGCCCAAACGGCATCACCACAAACTCGTAATGACCATAACGAGTCCGAAATGCGGTCTTCTCCACGTCCTCCTCCCTCACCCTGACCTGGTGATATCCTGTTCTCAAATCAATCTTGGAAAACCAAGATGCACCCTGCAACTGATCGAAAAGATCATCTATCCTCGGGAGTGGATAACGGTTCTTCACCGTTAACTTGTTCAGCTCCCTATAGTCAATGCACATCCTGTGCGAACTGTCCTTCTTCCTGACAAAAAGGATCGATGCTCCCCAGGGTGAACTACTCAGACGAATAAACTGCTTACCCAACAACTCCTGCAACTGAGATGACAACTCCTGCATCTCTGGCGGTGCCAGTCGGTACGGCGCCTTAGCGATAGGGGCCGCACCTGGCACTAGGTCAATCCTGAACACAACCTGCCTCTCCGTAGGCACTCCGGGTAACTCCTCCGAAAACACATCAGCAAACTCCCTCACCACCGGGACCTCAGAAACTGAGAGCTGCTCTCTAATCCGCGTATCTACAACATACGCCAAATAACCGGCACACCCGTGCTGAATATACTGTCGAGCCCTGGCTGCCAAACAAAACCCTGATCCCAACCTGGTGCCCTCACCATATACTACAAGTTCTCCCCCATTTGGGGTTCGAACCACCACCCGTTGTCCCTCACAGTCGATCATGGCGCCAAAACGGCTAAGCCAATCCATCCCCCATGGGGATAGGAATCAAGTCTATCGGGAAGGACACCCCGGAAATCTCCAACTCGCATCCCCGGTAGACCGAAGAAGCAGAAACCTCATGCTCGTTGGCGATCGAAACTCGCAACGGACACTCAAGATCATCTATCGGAACATTGAACCCTCTAGAGAAGGTCTGAGATACAAACGACCAACTCGCCCCCGAGTCAAATAATACCAAAGCGGGCAAAGAATTCACTAAAAACGTACCTAATCACAGATACAATCAATAAGCATAACACAAATACAATAACTGAGACAGAGAATAGAAACGTACCAACAACCACATACGGTGTTGACTTGGCCTCCTCGGCCGTGAGCTAGAAGGCGTGACCCTCGGCCTTCGGAGGTTCCACTTTGACTGGCCTCCCATCTCTAATCCTCACAGTAGCAAGCACGGAGTCCTGTGCCAACTTAGCGGGAGCTGCGGACAGTTGTTCTTCACATGACCAACCTAATGATAATGGTAACAAATCCTCATATCTACAGGAGGGGCGGACTGACGGCAGTCCCTGGCATTGTGCCCCTCCTTGCTATATTTGTGGCACCCACCTCCTGCTCTACAAACTCCCAAATGAACCCTACCACACTTTCCACAAGTGAGGCCCTGCTGACCCCCAGGCCGTGTATCAGCTATCTTAGACTGCTTAGGCATCGGCTGAGACTGTGCCGGTGCCTGACGCTACTCCTTCAGCTGCAACTCTATCTCTAAATCACGCCGCCTCACGGCTTCCTGAAGATCCAGGAGGGTATCACATCGCTGTGTAGACACAAACTGTCGAATATCAGTCTTGAGCATACTCAAATAATGAGTCATCTGAGACTGCTCTGAAGCAAACTCCGAGCAAAACATAGCCCTCTCCGTGAACATACAGGTAATCTCCATCACAGACTCCCCATCCTGTCTCAACGTCAAAAACTCCTGCGGAAGCCGCTCCCGCTCAACGCGTGGAACGTAGCGGGTGCAAAACATATCTCTGAACTGCTCCCAAGTAACAGCAACCCGCTGATCATCAATATACGACCCAGTCGTCAGCCTCCACCAGTCCTTTGCCCCAAGCCTCAGCAGGTTCAGGGCACACCTGACCTTTTGGTCAACAGGACATGAGCACATGAAGAAACAACCCTCCACGTTAGATAACCACCTCATAGCCCTAATCGCATCCTGTGTACCATCAAATGTCGGGGGCTTCGTATTATCGAAGTCCCGATACTGGAAAGCCCTGCCAGCTCCTCCTCCAACCCCTGTCGTAGTTACAGCCAAAGTGGCTGCAGCGGCAGCTGTCTCTGCTAGAGCTGCATATCGCTCATCAAAATACTCAACCATCGCAGTCTTAATCGACCAAAACATCTTTGGCATCTGCGCTCGGAATGCAGCAGCAATCTCGTCTTGCATGATCTCCCGGATCCTAGCATCCAACTCCTCGATCCTATTTGAACCACGGGCTCAGGTGCTACCGGCACCTCCAACCCTCCCTCTCCCGACCCCGATCTTGATCCGGATCCTGAAGCAACACGTCTCGTCACCACCATACTGAAATATATATATACAAGTCATCAAATAAATAACATAATGTTGGGAGACCAAAACCCAAAAACCCTAGGGGTTGTGATTTCCTTGCTACGCGTATGGGTCCTGTGCTTTCAGTAGTACGGGCCCATACTACCTTCCACACCTACCCATATTTGTCTCAAGTATCACCACAATGCCCTAACAATATCATCAACATAGGAAATGCACTCAACCCTCATTTCTAGGGGAATACCAAATATCTCGCATCTAATATCACCACTTATCACGACTCACACATCCATGAAACTTCCATCATCCCCTGCAGCGCTAGTGCGTGTTATTTGCACATAACATTGGACCCAATAGACTTTCGAATATCCAATCCTACCCGAAGGCCGAATCAACATTCTCAGGCTATAAGGTCTTTATTATGCACAACCATGATGCAAACACTAAACATCTACAGTTATGATGTCAATTCCACATATAAGAAACCCTAGGCTAATAGGCATCATGCAATCAGGCAAATCTATTATGTGATTCCTGAAGATCCCTAGCCTAGCACTAGCATGCTGTTCTAACATATCAGAACATCAAATAACTGCATGGTATTTTGGGGTTTACTTACAGACTCCGGTTGATCGTACCCTCTGCATCCTCCATCCTTTATTTGAAAACCATTTTAAAACTTATTTTCCGAAAATCTCCTTGATTTGAGACTGGATTCACACGAGTGTTCCTCCAATTCACTCAAACCAAGGCTCTGATACCAACTTGTAACATCCATAAATTTTACGCCAAATTTAAACTTTTTCAATCATAATTAAAAACCAAATAGCATTGTTTACAAAATGTTTTCAAATCATTTTCCATCAGAGTGTCCTAAAAAATCATAACATAAGGATGAGGAGCGGTACGGAAACGTTCTGGGGCGTGACAGATTGGTATCAGAGCATTGTTTATAGTGAATCGAGTGTATCAACCCATAAAAGATATACTAACTATAAATGCATTGGGATTAAAAATACTCTGACCAAGAGTTTATACTTTTAAATAATAAAATATTTAAGTAAGTATATGTGCCTGCATTCATACTAAAATCAGTGTCACAATGACAAGAACAAAAGTATTACGATTGTTGGATATCACAAGTAAGCTTGGGGATGTATGGTCAGTCTTGGGAGTGGCATAGCCTGATCAACTATGTTGGTCCGGTGAGTGATTGGCATGTGCCCGAGAATGGTTGTGATGTGGCAACAAGTCTAAAAACTTACCAATACAACCACAAAGAAATACCATAGGGGTATTTAGTGTTACTATAATTACTTATATGAGAACTAAATAGATTTTTATTTGTATGTCAATAGTCGTTTAGTGGATACACTAAGGTTATATGTACTAGGATGTCATAGACTTAGAATCTGTGAATCTTTGCTTTATGTCCTGTCCTCGTTGGGTTGGGGGCTTAGGGTTAGGGTCACTTATTCGAAGGTCTATCCTATCCTAAATACATATAACCGGTATGCACTACACAAGTATTGAAGCAACTGATAAAGATCATCTTATAATTTTCTAAGTTAGTTCGTCTATTTAGTTAGTTCTCATTATCCCTTTTCTCGCGTAGATATCATGGTTGGATTCCATCCCCACGACAACCCATACTACCCTAACCACGAAAATGTTGGATGGCTCAGAGAGGAGCCAGAGAATGATCACCCAATTCCTTCGAATGATCGCTCAACTGAAGACTTTTCTAGTAGTTCTCGACACCGATAGAATCTCATCGACCTCTCCTTCGAATATAACCTAGTTTATGTAAAACTCTGGTCTAATTTCCTATCGTTATAAATCTTAGGTCTATTAGGTCTTGATTAGGTCGTAGTCCTGTCAAAACTTTCCCATCAGTGGTTGATGTAAGGCCTACTCCTAGGCCACTTTTCTAGAACATGTTACATCTATAATTCCAATATTTTTGACAAATACCTTATCTTATGGAAATTATTATCCAAATGCTTTCACCTTTCGATACTAGATCCTCATTCAAACGTGTTATTAAATTGTGCTGTTGGACTATGGATAGTTAGTCCATGAGTCACTCTCCTTATTCATTTATTCTTACCGTGTTGTCATCTTTTAATCGTATAGTCAAAAGATGCCGCCTCACAGAAATCCAAGGCGTAACCCTAATAACGAAACACCTATACCACAAAAGCCTACAACACATATTCGATCAGAAGGAGCTCAACATGAGACAACGACGGTGGGTTGAGCTACTCAGTGATTACGAATGCGAAATTCGCTATCATCCGGGTAAAGCCAACATAGTAGCTGACGCCCTAAGTCGGAAAGAATATGCTGGTCGTAGAGTCAAATCATTGACTATGACTATCCATTCGCACTTGTCCACACAAATAAAGGCATCTCAAACTCGACGCTTTGAAACCTGCAAATGTGGTGGGTGAATCCCTGAGAGGGATGGATAAGATCTCGGAGGTTAAGGGTGGTAGAGCTTATTATTTCATGGATCGGATCTGGACCCTGAAACTAGGTGGTTTCAAAGACTTGGTCATGAACGAGGCGCACAACAGTCGTTATTCCGTACACCCGGGTTCAGATATGATGTATCTAGATCTTAAAAAGTTATACTGGTGGCCTAACATGAAAGCAGAGATTGCTACCTTTGTGAGTAAATGCCTTACTTTCGCCAAGGTCAAGGTCGAATACCAGAAACCCTCCGGTCTACTACAACAGCCTGAGATACCAGAATGGAAGTGGGAGCGGATTACTATGGATTTCATAACCAAGTTGCCCAAGACAACGGGTGGACTTGATACCATATGGGTCATCGTCGATAGATTGACCAAGTCTGCACACTTCCTGCCGATCAAAGAAACAGACAAGATGGAGAAGCTTACAAGAACTTACATTAGGGAGATTGTACGACTGCATGGTGTTCCCTTATCCATTATCTCGGACAGAGATAGTAGATTCACTTTGAGGTTCTAGCAGTCGTTACAAAATTCCCTAGGAACTAAGCTGGACATGAGTACGACCTACCATCCACAGACTGATGGGAAAAGTGAGAGGACTATCCAAACCTTGGAAGATATGTTGCGAGCCTGCGTGATCGACTTTGGGAAAGCATGGGATACTCATTTACCCCTTGTCGAATTTTCCTACAACAACAGTTATCACACGAGCATACAGGCTGCTCCATTCGAGGCCCTCTATGGCCGAAAGTGCATATCCCCTCTGTGATAGGCTGAGGTGGGTGATACCCAGTTAGCTAAAGGATGAGTTCCTGACAGCGCTCTCATAGGTACGAAGATCATACGGGAAATGACGGAGAAGATCGTTCAAATCCGTGAACGATTGAAAGCCTCCAGAGACCGATAGAAAAGCTACGTGGATAAACGTAGGAAACCGTTGGAATTCCAGGTGGGTGACCGTGTTCTATTGAAGGTCTCACCCTGGAAGGGCTTGATACGCTTCGGAAAGCGTGGGAAGCTCAATCCAAGATACATTGGTCCTTTCGAGATCCTCGCAAGAATCGGCCCTATAGCTTACAAACTTAACTTACCGCGCGAACTCAGTAACGTACATTCTACCTTCCACGTACCGAACTTGAAAAAGTGTCTGTCCAACGAGACTCTTGTAATCCCACTCGACGATATCGAGATCAATGAGAGCCTCAACTTCGTGGAAGAACCAGTAGAGATCATGGACCGAGAAGTCAAGCACACGAAGCAAAGCCGTATCCCGATAGTGAAGGTTCACTGGAACGCCAAGCGAGGACCTGAATTCACTTGGGAGCGTGAGGATCAAATGAAACTGAAATATCCTCATCTATTCGCTTAGTTATCTGTAACTACTTTATTTTCTTAGACTTTAATTTCAGGACGAAATTCCCTTTAACGGGGTGATGATGTGACAACCCGAAATTTTCTTTCGGTCGAACCCTAAAGTTAATCACTTCAAATTATAAGTCAATTTCATTTTTATTTATTTTTAGCAAATTTAAAGTTCGTTTGATTATTATAATAATTATTCTTTAAACGAACGGGTGAAAGGAAGTGCCGTCTCGAGTCTTGACATTTCAAAACCGCAAATACCACGTAGTTAAGAAATTCACGGCCAAACTTTTATGTTTGGGCCGTAAATTCCTCCAAAAACCATAAACTCATGCCTTAAGCATGAGTTTACTCCCCAAACTCCTCACTTCTTACTTTCATTCTCAAGAACAACTCCAAAACTCTCTCAACTATCATCCCGTCTTTCACCCGATTTCCCGAAAATGTAAGCATTTATTGACTTGATTTGTTGTTATATCATAACAACTAGTGATTATACATCTTTTCATCCATCCATTTTCGTGTTTTCCTTAGATTTTCAAAACCCCAAGAACACACACTAGTGTTCTTGGGCCCTTAGCACCTTTTCAAGCTTCTACATAGTAAGTGCTTCTATCCTAGAGTCTTATAAAGCTTGTTACATTTCCATACATCAAGAAAACGTCCCAAGAACACTAAGAACATGGTGTTTACGGTCCAAGATGTTCTTGGACCGTAAACCCCAAGTAAAGGTGCCAAAGTGTGCCCTAAATCCTTCATAAGCCTTGAAGACTAGCCTATACTCATTCCTTGTTATGTTTAGGACTTGAAAACATCAAAATACCATAATCCTTAAGGGTTTACGGTGGTAAACCCAAAATAAAATGGTCTTAGGGCCATGAAATCCTCAAAGGAGGGAATTGGTGCCCTAATCTCTTCCAAAGGCTTAACCATCAAGTAGAAATGCTTCTAAGGGACTTGTAAGGCTTCAAAACATCAAATGGTCAAAGGAGTAGGAGTTTAAGGCCGTAAACTCATGAGTTTACGACTGTAAACTCATTTGTTGATGACCATAAAACCGTAAACTCCATTATGGAGTTTTCCATGAACCCCAAACACACTAGCCATGACCTACAACACTTGGATGTAACCCTTGTGACCTTTAACACTTGAAACAAAGTGTTTCCATGTCATAAAGTGTCTTAACTTGATTTATTAGTTATAAATTGACTAATTAGTGTTATATATATATATATATATGTATATATATATATTATATATATATTATATGATAACTAGGCTCATTGTGAGTGTACAAGTCTCCGCTTGTCACCTAGCACCATGTTCGACACTTCAATCCAATCCACTCACCGCAAGTGAGTTCATACCCCTTAATTAACCTTTTAAATGTTTTTAAATGCTTTGATGGGGGGATACAAGTAAAGTTACTGTAGTTATTATATCAATCACATGTGATTAATAACTATCAACAAGTGAATCTCTTACTTTCAAACTGTTTTATTTCAAACTGTCTTACAAACTCATATACATATTGTCAAATGCATACCTATGTATGTATAGTTATATAAGTAGTGTTTAAAGGACCAAGGAAGGCTATCTCGCTTTATCTCCTTTCCCTCGTTGGGATGTGGCTTTAGGGCATCGGTTATCCGTCCGAAGGTCGTCTAAATATTAGTTATATATTATGTATACATATATAGACATAAAAGTTCTATCAGTCAATTCAATACCCTTGGGTAGCAAGGGCATACATTCATGTTCATAAGTACAAGTCATATTACTAGTAAATTACAATAGGCGTAGTTTAGGAAGTTACTAATTCTATTACTAGAACAATAAATCATACATGAGTCACTACTTGCTAGATAGAGAGAGAACACTCAATACAACTAGTACACACAGTACATTACTATACATGCTAGATAGATAGATAGAGAGAGAGAGAGAGAGAGAGAGAGAGAGAGAACATGCAATCCAGCTAGTACACACAGTTCATTACAATACAGGCTAGACAGAGAAAGAACACACAATACAGCTAGCACATACATTACATATACATTAATACAGTTATGTGAGCCACTAAGCGGGGCATGGCACTACCTGCCATGACCGTTTTTGTATCCAGAATCTCCTTAATTGGGGAGCGTATGAGTTTGCGTATAGATCTATACTAGATTGACTATCCTACACCTTGTTGCTCGCTACAGTGGGACTTGCAAGTCTACGGGTGCCAAATGTCATTTCTTACGACATCTTACATCGACGTTTTACTATTGAGTCGGTAGCAGGGTACAGGCCGATCACATGGTACTTTAAATAACAATTGGTTTAAGGTAGTTAGTACAGCAGTAGTTACTTAATACAATACTACAGTACTATACTAATTCTCCCATTACATTCACTTCGTGAACATTCACACGATGCACGGTAATATAAAAACTATATTTTTGGTAAATGATAGTCGGATTTGGGAAAATACACACTCTTTCAAGAGACACACACACAGTTACTAGATGCCTTAGTAGAAGGCTACTTTTAGTAGGAAACATAGGGTTTCTAGGAGTGTTCAAACAAATACAAACTTTACAAAACTTATACATTACATCTTACAAACATCTTACAAATGCTTTCATACAAACTCAAACACTAATATACTTATGATCTCACCAGCTTTAAAGCTGATAAACTCTTTCAAAATAACTTTTATTCTCAGGTCACCAGTAGACAGGTACCGGTGCCAGGTTTTTGAGAAGATGGAGCTTGTTCAAGACTCCTCTTTTATTTTGATGTACTTTTTGGTGTCTATATAACTTGACAGAACACACTTGTATGAAATTATATTATTAATGCAATGGATGATGTTGTTGCTTGTTTACTACTTTGCATTGTTGTGATACTATACATGACATCCTCCACCCCCGAACGATTCCGCCGTTCAGGTTTTGGGGTGTGACAGTCACGCCTTCTGATGTGTGTAAATTCAACTAGTTTTATCCCTACTTTTCATTAATAATTTGAGCACACAAAGGCAGTGAACCTGTCTTTAAGTGGTATAGGTTGATAAGTAAGGTATCGAACTCAGGGAACGGAAATTAAACTAATAGCTAATTTTAACTAAAATAAATAATAAAAGTAAATGGTTTTTCTCTAGTTTTGCAAGACTAGAAACTTAACAAATTAAATTTAACTAATTAACTAAAGCAACAACTATTCACCAAATTTGATAAAGATGTTTCTATTTAGGTTCAACCAATTCACTCCTATGGTTATTTAAGTTAAGATAGATTAATTGCTATTGGTTACCAATGATAATAGTTAGGTTCATGTTCATTACTCCTAACCCTTAGACAATTAACTAATTTAAGCGTTGATCAAGTGTTTAAACTAATTAATTCCCTAGATTAATTATTTGGGTTAAATAAGATTTGTAATGGTCAATTAAGTTATTAATTCAATTAACCTCTTGTTGGTGGTTTCTCAACAAGCTCACACATTAATCTTCCTATTTTCTTATTAATCTTAGTTTCATAATCATTACTTCCAAGCATACGTTTTAGCATTCACATAGACATATGAGGTTAACAATTAAGTGATGTTCATGCAACCTAATTGCCTTCCAATTAACAGAAAATAGTAGTGATTAACACATAAGGTTCTTTAACAAACTTAATTTAACAAATCACCATTAGACAATTAAACAAAATTCAATAATTAACCATAGGAGTTCTTTGGTATTCCCCAAACAGAAACAAAAACGAGTTTAGCTCATAGTTGCAGTAGAAACAAACAAAGAAACAAAGTTTAAGAAAGCAAACATGTTTAATTCCTAAGTCTAAGTGGTAGAATTAACCTAATTGCTTGAATTCTTCCAACTCTTGAAGCTTAGGGTTCTTCAATGCCTTCTGAATCTTTTTGTCGCAGGTAATTCTCCCAAAATTCGCCAGAAGTTCTATCCCAAGTGATCAGGATTCGTCTTATAAAGATATCTCAAAACAGAGGCTACTCGGCGAGTAGCAGAATCAACTCGCCGAGTAGGTCAATACTTATCCGTCTTCAGGTTAGCAGTCGTACATATCTTCTAGTATCTCATCGTGTACTCGCCGAGTAGGGCCGAGGTACTCGCCGAGTAGGTCATTCTTGGCACCCTTTAATCTTCTCTTGCTTTCCTTTTCTCCTTTTTACATCCAAGCATATCTTTTGGGCTGAAAACACAATTCAAAGCATTTTAAGTACCTTTTGTCCAAATTATTCTCATAATTAACCAAAAATAACTAAGAATATATGTTAAATAATTAACTAATTATGCACATATCAAAATACCCCACACTTGACTTTTGCTTGCCCCCAAGCAAAACTATGTTTTAAACACATTAAAATCACATTAATAATTCCAATCCTTCCCAGCCATTATGCCAAGACCGCAACGCATGCATTTGTGTCTAATTCCTAAAAAACCCCCATACTCCAAATACTCACAATCCTCATAAACATTCGCCCACTCACCCCGAACTATGCTCATTTTATGCAACCCTCCGAATCCATCCTCAGAAAACCTCTTTACCCTCAAGGTATTTTTAATTGAGCAACCCAAGCATACATAATCTAGATAATTACAATTAATGATACCACATTGGAGCTCTTTGGAATTCTTCACTTCTTTGACATTTGATCTTTGATATCTTCAAATTCACCAACTTTGTTGCTTGATTTTTGGTATCTTCAACTTTTTGAATTTCTTCGAATTTCCGATCTTCATATTTGACATTTGACTTTGATGCTCCAAAAATTCTTCAAACTTTTTCTTGTAATTCTCTCTCTTTTTTTTTACATGTATTCCTCACTTTTTTCACTCAAATCCCTACATGCTTAAGCAGGGGCGCTCAATCTCAACCTTTATTGGCTAATGATAAAAATCTTCCTGGATACATTTCAGGTTTAGGCTGCAAAACATATTACATCCCTCAGGCTGAGCAGGGTCGTGTTTTTGTCTCATGATTTCACTGGAATAAGGAAGCCACAAATGCACTAGAACGTGTATAGGCTCAACTAAACATTTGGGTTCTCATGCAATTATTAACACAACTTTAATATGGAATCCTAATTTTTACCAAAATTTTCTAATTTAAGACCTAAGCATTTTAAATATTCAACAAGTTAAACATTAGCCTAAATTAAGATTAAATGTTTAGTTGAGCCTATACACGTTCTAGTGCATTTGTGGCTTCCTTATTCCAGTGAAATCATGAGACAAAAACACGACCCTGCTCAGCCTGAGGGATGTAATATGTTTTGCAGCCTAAACCTGAAATGTATCCAGGAAGATTTTTATCATTATCATAATTTGGTTAAACAAAATTTAACAAACTTAATTATTAACACAACTTTAATATGGAATCCTAATTTTTACCAAAATTTTCTAATTTAAGACCTAAGCATTTTAAATATTCAACAAGTTAAACATTAGCCTAAATTAAGATTCTAAGTGTTCTAAGATGTGACTAACCCCCTACCCCACACTTATTTTATGCAATGCCCTCATTGCATATTATACAAAAAAAAATGCAATTAGAGAGAAAGTTGGAACAAACTCCCCTGGGGTAGCAGTCGCTAGGTTGACACTCTCGTCTTCAACTCCATCTTCTAGTGACTTTAACCATGGGAACAGCTCATCCATGGCATGGGTGTCATATGTCTCGTGTGGTTGATAGCTCGAAAACTCCAAGGAAAATTGGTTGTTGCACAAGTCGCAGTAGTAGTGCACAAAGAATGTATGAATGGCACATGAACAATAACCAGAACAAAGAAAAATTCCTCCTGCAGCAGGCTACTCGGCGAGTATGCGAGTAAACTCGGCGAGTAGGATGTATCGGACAAGCAGATCGCACAGAAGCAGATGTACTCGCCGAGTAGTATTAGTGCACTCGGCGAGTAGAGCATATAATTACAGAAATTGTCTAATTGCTGGCTTTCTTTACTCTAGTGTTGTCATGCAAATATAAATGCACTCTCCAAGAACTCTCTAAACAGCAGCACTCTAATAAATTCTCGATTAGTACGGACTCAACCCTAGGAACAAAACTCCATAAGCATCCCTAAAAGCTCTCATTCCTCGCTTGACCATTCCTAAATAGCATGCATCCTAGCTTCAATACCTGAAAAGAAAACTAACAGTAACACTAAAATTCAAACCACTTCACCAAGTCCCAAGTTCACAATTGTTTTTTTTTTTTTTTTTTTTTTTTTTTTTTTTTAAAACAAACATCACAAACAAAACAAATAAAAATAAAATCTTCATTCCTCATCGTCCATCCCAGCTCCTCCAGCTCCACTTCCACCTTCTCCACTCCTTCGTTGCATCCGTTCGTCCCAATTCATTATGTACGGATAACCGGGTCCCGGCCGCGGGGCAATGTGCATTTGTTGGAAAAGATAATCAAAGGATTGATTGGTGTAATTGACTCCTTGCCCTATATCATCCAAGTATCGCCGATACTCCACTTGGTTCCACCCTTCGTTATCCTCCACCGGAATCACCGGTGGGTCTTCACGTACCCGCTCGTTCCTTGGCCTAACCCGCCTTCCGGGCTCTTCTGGGACCGCCGGCTCATCTTCATTTGGAATAGTAAAGGAATCACCAAATTTCTCCACTATCCGAGCCCTCCTATAGAGTGCCGTATTGAACGGAGGAGGGTGGATAACCGTTAGCATTTGGGCTTGCGGTAATTCCAAAATCCCAAATGATCGCGCGAGCCTCGTGATGAACATACCCCCATTGATCTTCGAGTTGATTTTTTCCTTAACTGCTCCCTCCGCAAGAAATTTAGCAATGCAATATGGGAGATTGCAGAAAACATCGGGGGTGATGATACTCCACATATAAAAGATATCAAGGGTGGGAACTTTATCCCCATCCTTTCGCATGTTGATTGTGCTTGCAATGAATCGGTGAATGAGTCGATGGATTGGAGAACGAATATGCCCTTCTTGAGCAGTGGAAGGTATATAGACCCGGTTAGCAATTGTACTCCACCATGTTGATGCCACCACCCCCTCGGGAAGTTCTTTGTAGGTATTTTCCAAGAAGGCTTCAAAGTAGTCCGTCATCGCCATATCTTGATCGTAGATGCCCAACCGCCAAGAGAACTCAACCATGCTGCATTGTCGCATCTCTCCTCCCAAAGAAAACGAGATCGTGTTTGGATTGTAATATTCACTCCCACCTCGGAATGAAATAGTAGCAAAGAATTCCCAGCACAACTCCGCATATACTGGCTCTTGTATTTTAAATAATTGCAGCCAACCATCACAAGTGATGTTGGCATAACCCAAGTTACAATCTTTTACCAAATATGGAGTAAGTTCCTCTTCCAAGCCGACATTACCCATCCATCCCCAATCCACTGCAGTGGGCAAGTGAATTTCTTTCTGTCGCAGCGCTTCCAACCTGTTTAGGGCTCGAGTTTTGGAGGATTTAGAGGTAATTTGTTGAAAGGCTAACCATGGCATATCACCATGGCCTCCTCCTCTTGATGATTGTCCTCTCCTTGCCATGCTCCCTTGGTGCTTGAATTAAGAGAAATTGGAAGAAAATTGACTAGATCTTGAGGAACTTCTTGGGAGGTGGCTGAGAGAAACTGCTCGGCGAGTATGGGGGTGAAGTGTTGAACAAAAGCAGTTTTTTACAGATTTTATTTTACTGGGTTTAAACCGTATACTCGCCGAGTATAATGGATATACTCGCCGAGTACGGACGCGTGTTGTGAAGTTTTAGCTGTATACGAGCATCTACTCGCCGAGTGTAACCGATATACTCGCCGAGTATATGTCTCAGATTGAAAAAATTTACGTTTTTGCCAATTTTACTATGTGATTTCCTTTATTTTAGCCTTTCCACCCCACACTTTCAGTAGAGCTTGTCCTCAAGCAATTAGAGAAGTAGAATGAATGACTAGAAATGAAAAAAAAACAATACGAAAAATAAAGAGCGGGAAAAAAATGCAAACGTGAAGCTCGGGTTGCCTCCCGAGAAGCGCTTCTTTTGATGGAGTCATTAGCTGGACTCCGCCCCTTTTATGTTTTTGCGATTCCGCACAGCAGGAGCTCCTCCATTCCTTCATTGCGGGGGACTCCTTCTTCATATTTCTTCACTCGATGGCCATTGACTTTAAATGGCGTGCCATCTCTCGAGATCAATTCAATAGCCCCATGAGGAAACACCGTCTTGACCACAAATGGACCATCCCACCTGGATTTAAGTTTTCCCGAGAAGAGTTTTAGGCGGGAATTGAAGAGTAGTACTTTTTTGCCTTCATGGATGTCCTTGCTTTTGATTCTTAGGTCATGCCATCTCTTGGTCTTTTCTTTATAAAGCCATGAGCTAGAATAGGCTTCATTTCGTAGTTCTTCAAGGGCATTCATTTGCATTAAGCGGTTTGTCTTCATTTCTTCCATGTCAAAGTTACATCTTTTTAGCGCCCAATATGCCTTGTGCTCGATTTCAACCGGTAAATGGCATTGCTTTCCATAAACTAACCTATATGGTGTAGTACCAATAGGTGTTTTGAAAGCGGTACGGAACGCCCATAGCGCGTCATCCAATTTATCCGACCATTCCTTGCGATTACTTCCCACCGACTTCTCCAAGATACGCTTCAAAGCTCGATTGGTAACTTCCGTTTGCCCACTCGTTTGCGGGTGGTATGATGTGGAGAACTTATGGGTCACCCCATATTTCTTGAGCACCTTGTCCAATTGATCATTGGCAAAGTGTGTACCACGGTCACTAATTAAGGCCTTTGGAACACCAAACCGGGAGAATAGTCTTTTCAAGAAGCGTACCACTACCCGTCCGTCGTTTGTAGGTAAAGCCTGCGCCTCCGCCCATTTTGACACATAATCCACCGCCACGAGAATGTACTTGTTTCCTTTGGATGTGGGGAATGGCCCCATGAAGTCTATGCCCCACACGTCGAACACCTCGCACACTTGAATGCTATGTTGTGGCATTTCATTACGGGAGGAAATGTTTCCCACCCTTTGGCAAGCATCACATTCTTTGACATATTGGGCTGCATCTTTGAAGATTGTTGGCCAATAAAACCCAATGTCAAAGATCTTCTTCGCGGTATAGTGTGCGCCATGATGTCCTCCACTGGGTCCGCTATGGCATTGCTCTAGTATTTTTCGACTCTCCTTTCCGAACACACATCTTCTTATAATCCCGTCCGCGCAACTTCGGAAGAGGTATGGATCGTCCCAAAAGTAATATTTGATCTCCGAAAAGAATTTCTTCTTTTGCTGACTACTATACTCCTTCGGGACGTAATTTGTAGCTAAGTAGTTAGCTATATCCGCGAACCATGGTTCCTCTCCCACGGACACCATAATGTATTCATCCGGGAAGTCATCTCCATCTTTATCTTCTTGCAATGCCGGGTTCTCGAGCCTAGATAAATGATCGGCAGCTACGTTCTCCATTCCCTTCTTATCTCGTATCTCTATATCGAATTCTTGAAGAAGCAGCACCCATCGTATTAGTCTTGGCTTGGCATCCTGTTTGGAAAACAAATACTTGATAGCCGAGTGGTCAGTAAAAACAGTGGTTTTAGATAAAACCAAATAAGGGCGAAATTTATCGAAAGCATAAACTACGGCTAACAGTTCTTTTTCAGTAGTGGTATAATTCTCTTGGGCAGGATTCAAGGTCTTGCTTGCATAATAAATGGGTTGAAAATGCTTGTCAACCCTTTGTCCAAGGACGGCTCCTAGTGCATAGTCACTCGCATCACACATGATCTCGAAGGGTAAGTTCCAATTTGGTGCTATAATGATTGGGGCATTAGTTAATTTTTCTTTTAAAAAGTCAAATGCCTCTAAACACTCTTTAGTGAAATTAAAGGGTGCATCTTTTAACAATAATTGTGTTAGAGGTTTCGTAATTTTAGAAAAATCTTTAATAAAACGCCGGTAAAAGCCTGCGTGTCCCAAAAAGCTTCTAATGCCCTTCACATTAGTTGGCGGGGGTAATTTAGCGATGGTGTCTATCTTTGCCCGATCCACCTCAATTCCCTTTTTAGAGACTTTATGTCCCAATACTATACCCTCCTTGACCATGAAATGACACTTTTCCCAATTTAGGACCAAGTCGGTTTTCTCACATCTAGCAAGCATCGAGTCAAGATTTGTAAGGCAGTCATTAAAAGAAGATCCAAATACAGAGAAATCATCCATAAAGACCTCCATGAATTTCTCCACCATATCATGGAATATGGCGGTCATGCACCTTTGAAATGTCGCAGGTGCATTGCATAAGCCAAATGGCATGCGTCTATAGGCGAAGGTCCCACTGGGGCACGTAAAGGTGGTCTTCTCTTGGTCCATTGGGTCTATGGGAATTTGGAAATACCCGGAAAACCCGTCTAAGAAGCAATAATAGCTATGGCCCGAAAGTCTCTCTAACATTTGGTCTATGAAAGGAAGGGGGAAATGGTCTTTGCGAGTGGCATCGTTTAGCTTGCGATAATCGATACACACTCGCCAACCGGTTACCGTTCGCGTTGGAATTAACTCATTCTTCTCGTTGGTAATGACCGTCATTCCTCCTTTCTTGGGCACCACCTGGACCGGACTCACCCATGGGCTATCGGAGATGGAGTAGATGATTCCTGCATCCAAAAGCTTTACCACCTCCTTCTTGACGACTTCTTGCATGTTCGGGTTTAATCTTCTTTGATGTTGCACCACCGGTCTGGCTCCTTCTTCTAAGTTTATTTTGTGAGAGCAGTAGGATGGACTTATTCCCTTTATGTCGGAGATGCTCCACGCGATGGCTTTCTTTCTTTTCTTCAGTACCCGTACAAGCTCTTCCTTTTCTGTCTTGGAGAGATCTGAGGCTATAATTACTGGCTTCTGATTTCCTTCTTCCAGAAAGGCGTATTCCAGATGGTTAGGCAGTGTTTTGAGCTCCAATTTAGTGTTCATAGTGGCGTACTCGCCGAGTGCAGGTATGGTACTCGGCGAGTTCATGGCGGCATTTGCGACTGCTGACTTTTCTTCAGGTGTACTCGGCGAGTAGATCGGGTCTACTCGGCGAGTAGGGCTTTCAGCTTGGTTTTTGAGTTCTTCATACTCTGCTTCCTCCAACAGTCTTTCAATCTCTAGTAAATCTTTCTCTGGATCAAATACTTCTTCAAAAGCTGCAACCTTGCTGGAATCTTCAGGTATGTCTCCTTCCAATAACTCGTCAAGCATGTCGATTGAGAACGCCGTGTCGTCACTACTCCTTGAGTACTTCATGGCTTGGTCTACCCCGAATGTTACTGAGTCATCCCCAACTCGCAATGTGAGCTTTGAGTCTCTCATGTCTACGATGGCGCTAGCGGTGTTGAGGAAGGGTCTTCCAAGGATGATTGGTACTTGCGGATCCGCCTCCATGTCAAGAATGATGAAGTCAGCCGGGAAGACAAACTTGTCTACTTTCACTAATAGATCTTCACATATGCCTCTTGGGAAAGTAACCGTCTTGTTTGCTAAATGAATTGCCATCCGAATTGGCTTTGGCTCTGGGAGGTCCAGCTTTTTGAAGAACGAGTATGGCATAAGGTTTACACTCGCTCCCGAATCAGCTAAAGCATGAATTGCTGCCAAGTTGCCAAATTGGCAAGGTAAAGTTAAGCTCCCCGGATCACCCTTCTTCTTTGGTAGTTTGTTTAGCATGGCTGCGGAGCAATTCTCATTCAATACTACTTTCTGCACCTCTTCCATCTTTCTTCTATTAGTGAGGAGTTCCTTAAGGAACTTTGCGTACTTGGGCATTTGCATGACGGCTTCGATGAAAGGAATGTTTATTTGAAGAGTTTTAATATGATCAAGGAATTTCTGATACTCCTCTTCCTGCTTCTCCTTCTTGGCTCGGGCTGGGTACGGCATTGGAGGCTGGTAAGGTTTGACGGGTGGCTGATCATGCGGTTTTTCAGATGTACTCGCCGAGTACATCGGTCCTACTCGGCGAGTAGATCTCTCAGATTGTGAATGTTGGTTCTCAGCTTGTGCTTCCGTTTCTTCCTTCTGTGAGTCCTTATTCTCTTCAGTACGAATGGGGGCCAGGGGAGTAATAACCTTCCCACTTCTTGTGGTAATAATGTTCACTTGCGCGCCTCGTGGGTTGTTCTCGGTTTTGCTAGGAAGTTCACCCGGTGACCTTTGGTTTAATTGTTGAGCGAGTTGCCCAAGCTGAGTTTCTATATTATGGATGGATGCTTGCTGATTCCTGAGCATTGTTCTTGTTTCTTGGATAGCAGCATCGTGGTCACTGTGTCTTTTCTCGGAAGCAGCCACAAATTTAGTTAGCATCTCTTCCAAGCTTGGCTTCTTCTCTTGCACCGGCTCCTCTTTTTGGTAGAATCCTCTCCCTTTTTGCCTATACTTCTCCTCCTTGGCCTTCTTGTACTCTTCATAAGGCAACCACTCCTTCTTCTGTCTTCGCCAGTCTTCATCATATCGGTCACCGCTCGAATAGCATGCTTGTGCCTTTTTGTTGCCGTGCTCATCCAAATCACAATCTCTAGTGAGGTGAGGTCCATTGCAATTCTCGCAACCCACCCGTATGGCATGGATCGTTTGATCCATTTTATCCATTCTTCTATCCATGGTTTTTAACATGGCCATGACCGCGGATAAATCTTCAGTAGCAGCATATGCGGCTCCCCTCGTGACATCATTCCTTGGGTTGTGGTATTCTCTAGAGTGTTTAGAGAATTCTTCAATTAATTCTTTGATTACCGGGGGTGGCTTCTTCGTAAGTGGGCCCTGTGAGTCTAGCAGCTGCCGGGTCGTAACATTGACTCCATCATAAAAGATGGACACTTCTTGTTGGCTATTTAGATCATGGTGTGGGCAATTTCGTAGTAGACTTTTGTACCTCTCCCATGCTTCATACAACGACTCTCCAGCTTGTTGTTCAAAATTTGCAATGGCCTTCTTGAGCTTGGCTATTTTTGATGGTGGGCAAAAGTGATCTATAAATTCTTCCTTCATTCTGGCCCAAGTAGTGACTGACCCAGGAGGAAGTGATTTGAGCCAGTCTTTAGCAGCACCCTTGAAGGTTACTGGAAGCATCCTAAGCAGCTGAGTTTCACGGGTAACATTTGGAATGTTGAAGTAATCAGCAACATCATTTACTTCATCCAAATGTTTGTAGGCGTCTTCATGATCTTTCCCGTGGAAAGGTATCTCCTTGAGTGAAGCTAGGATATGACCTTTTAGCTCAAAGGTGGCAGTTGCGGGAATTGCGGGTTGCACAAGTCCCGGGCCATGGTCGTCGCGCATCCTCTTCTTCCATTCTCCCATGGGAATTTCATCAATGTTAGCCATAGTGAATGCTAATTCTTCCTCCTCTTCGGTGTCTTGCTCGTAAGTTGCCTCGTCTTCTTCCTCGGTTTCGTATCTAATTTCTTCTTGAATTGGCTCTTCAATTATTAAGGAAGCGCTTGAAGCTCCGGATTTGCTGCTCTTCTTTTTTCCGAAAACAGTCTTCAAGTTGGACAATGGTGATTTCTTTGGTGTGCTTGAACTCTCCACGTCCTTCCCTTTGTTTCTTTTCAATTCGGATTCGGGGTCTTCAAACGGGGGTACCAGTGGCGTGTTTGCTCCTCTGGTCATGAAAGTCCTGAAATTAATCAAATAAAAGCGTAAAAAGAACAAAAAAAATTGCAAACAACTAAAAGAAAAAAATCTAAATGAGCTGTTACTCGCCGAGTAGTCGCGAGTGCACTCGGCGAGTAGCAGTGATTTTTCAAAAAAAATTTCTAAGTTTTAAATCTAACTAAAACAGATACTAAAACCTAATTGCTATTTACTAAACTGCAATAAATGAACTTTATGCAAGTAAACTCACACAAAGGATCGAAAAAATTAGGAATTAGCTTAATTATTTAGAACCGTTCCCCGACAACGGCGCCAAAAACTTGATGTGTGTAAATTCAACTAGTTTTATCCCTACTTTTCATTAATAATTTGAGCACACAAAGGCAGTGAACCTGTCTTTAAGTGGTATAGGTTGATAAGTAAGGTATCGAACTCAGGGAACGGAAATTAAACTAATAGCTAATTTTAACTAAAATAAATAATAAAAGTAAATGGTTTTTCTCTAGTTTTGCAAGACTAGAAACTTAACAAATTAAATTTAACTAATTAACTAAAGCAACAACTATTCACCAAATTTGATAAAGATGTTTCTATTTAGGTTCAACCAATTCACTCCTATGGTTATTTAAGTTAAGATAGATTAATTGCTATTGGTTACCAATGATAATAGTTAGGTTCATGTTCATTACTCCTAACCCTTAGACAATTAACTAATTTAAGCGTTGATCAAGTGTTTAAACTAATTAATTCCCTAGATTAATTATTTGGGTTAAATAAGATTTGTAATGGTCAATTAAGTTATTAATTCAATTAACCTCTTGTTGGTGGTTTCTCAACAAGCTCACACATTAATCTTCCTATTTTCTTATTAATCTTAGTTTCATAATCATTACTTCCAAGCATACGTTTTAGCATTCACATAGACATATGAGGTTAACAATTAAGTGATGTTCATGCAACCTAATTGCCTTCCAATTAACAGAAAATAGTAGTGATTAACACATAAGGTTCTTTAACAAACTTAATTTAACAAATCACCATTAGACAATTAAACAAAATTCAATAATTAACCATAGGAGTTCTTTGGTATTCCCCAAACAGAAACAAAAACGAGTTTAGCTCATAGTTGCAGTAGAAACAAACAAAGAAACAAAGTTTAAGAAAGCAAACATGTTTAATTCCTAAGTCTAAGTGGTAGAATTAACCTAATTGCTTGAATTCTTCCAACTCTTGAAGCTTAGGGTTCTTCAATGCCTTCTGAATCTTTTTGTCGCAGGTAATTCTCCCAAAATTCGCCAG
This sequence comes from Lactuca sativa, assembly GCF_002870075.4. Classification (NCBI taxonomy): domain Eukaryota; kingdom Viridiplantae; phylum Streptophyta; class Magnoliopsida; order Asterales; family Asteraceae; genus Lactuca; species Lactuca sativa. Next base: position 58,244,041 of record NC_056628.2, on the reverse strand, counting down.
AAGTTCTATCCCAAGTGATCAGGATTCGTCTTATAAAGATATCTCAAAACAGAGGCTACTCGGCGAGTAGCAGAATCAACTCGCCGAGTAGGTCAATACTTATCCGTCTTCAGGTTAGCAGTCGTACATATCTTCTAGTATCTCATCGTGTACTCGCCGAGTAGGGCCGAGGTACTCGCCGAGTAGGTCATTCTTGGCACCCTTTAATCTTCTCTTGCTTTCCTTTTCTCCTTTTTACATCCAAGCATATCTTTTGGGCTGAAAACACAATTCAAAGCATTTTAAGTACCTTTTGTCCAAATTATTCTCATAATTAACCAAATGATAAAAATCTCCATCTTTATCATTATCATAAGGTTCTTTAACAAACTTAATTTAACAAATCACCATTAGACAATTAAACAAAATTCAATAATTAACCATAGGAGTTCTTTGGTATTCCCCAAACAGAAACAAAAACGAGTTTAGCTCATAGTTGCAGTAGAAACAAACAAAGAAACAAAGTTTAAGAAAGCAAACATGTTTAATTCCTAAGTCTAAGTGGTAGAATTAACCTAATTGCTTGAATTCTTCCAACTCTTGAAGCTTAGGGTTCTTCAATGCCTTCTGAATCTTTTTGTCGCAGGTAATTCTCCCAAAATTCGCCAGAAGTTCTATCCCAAGTGATCAGGATTCGTCTTATAAAGATATCTCAAAACAGAGGCTACTCGGCGAGTAGCAGAATCAACTCGCCGAGTAGGTCAATACTTATCCGTCTTCAGGTTAGCAGTCGTACATATCTTCTAGTATCTCATCGTGTACTCGCCGAGTAGGGCCGAGGTACTCGCCGAGTAGGTCATTCTTGGCACCCTTTAATCTTCTCTTGCTTTCCTTTTCTCCTTTTTACATCCAAGCATATCTTTTGGGCTGAAAACACAATTCAAAGCATTTTAAGTACCTTTTGTCCAAATTATTCTCATAATTAACCAAAAATAACTAAGAATATATGTTAAATAATTAACTAATTATGCACATATCACCTTCGCCTTTCCATGATCTCCTGAAGTACCTCAAACAATAAACTGAAAACTGTAAGCCCGAGGGCTTAGTGAGCTACCCCCAAAATACCAATGCTACACTAACAATACCATATCAATAATAATCAATCAATCAACATGCATACTGGGCCATCGGCCTGACTGGACCGCCCTACCGGGCCTATAGTCTGTCTGAATCTATCTCGAGCCTTCGGCATGACTAGTCCGCCACGTGGGCCTACAGTCTCCCCGGGCCGCTCATAGGGTATATAGGCCTTCAACACAAAGCAGGACTGCCTCAACCCAACCGCAAGTAAATATCCATGTGCGCATACTATCATATACAAGCATATACAAACGTCAAACATATCTGTCACACTGATCATCAATCATAGAATTCTCCTGTAACTACAGTACCAACCTAGCAGGTCACTAACATACCAATCCCTACGGATCATAAGAGCATAACATACTGTCTACCCTGATTCCGATCTTACATATCATAACCACATGTAGCATACCATAACAATAACAACTAAAGGGCCGACCTTGGTGCCGTAGACCCTATCGATACAGTGAGGATAACTCACATCATAGATGTCGACTCGAAAGGCAAACTCCAACTCTCGGATCACTTGACACAGGCTCCACCACCTATCGTCATAGTACAACATACTCATAAGTCCTTAACCTTATAAGGTACTCCATAACCCACTAGTAAATCCCTGGTCAAAGTCAAAGTCCTCATTCAAGGTCAACAGTCCATGTTGACCTTAACTCGCCGAGTACCCTTGGCTACTCGCCAAGTTCCCTGAAGTACATTCCAGTTCGCAGAGTCATCGGAGTGACTCGTTGAGTTCCTTTGATTCTCGATCAAACCTTAAGGCCACCCGTCGAGTTCCCTCCTTGCAACTCGACGGATGCACACTCATACATATCCAAGAGAAAACTCATCCGACTCGTTGAGTTGTTCTTTAACTCGTCGAGTTTATGGCAATCTTCATCAGACTTGCCGAGTTGTTCATCCAACTCGTCGAGTTCACGGCCATCTTCATGTGACTCACCGAGTTCATTCAGTCCTTTTTTCCATACAAACATATTTTGAGCCATGCAACGGCTCCAACTCATAGATCCAAGCTTCTAGGGCATGCTTATCACGTAAAGTTGCAAACTTTACGTGCATACTGTTGGATAAGGTGTCTAAGTCCATAACTATTTCTGGTATGTACTTGACCCGACCCGGCATGGTCCATTTGGGTTGCATGGCACCATGCAATTGGTTAGACTAAATGAGAGAAATAACACTTGGAGATTATTAATATATTATAAGTTCTAATATATTAATAATATTATTTGATTAGTTTGATCAATAATTAATTTAGAATTAATTAAGTGGTCAAAAGAGAACTAATTAAATATATGGGTTGATTATGTAAATCATCCATATCTTGTATAGTGGGCTAAGAGGCTCCATGGATTATCAAGTTGGGTTCTACCCATAGAATGCTCCATGGATGCTCCATGGGAGTTACAAACCCATGGGTCATGGAAATGAAGAGTCATGACACATTAGGGTTTACATGGTGTAACCCTAGATGTGTCAACACTATATAAGAATCATATTCTCCACCAAAATCGGTTACACTAAGAAACTAGAGGGCTTGGCCGATTTTGAGAAGTGTGTGTTATCTCAAGAGTCTTTCCAAGAGCATTTGGTGTTGTGTGAAGCATTTGAGGCATCACACTTGGGGTGCTAGGCTCACAAGGTTTCAAGGAACACAAGCAACAACAAGGTAAGTTATTCTATCTATGATTCAAGTTAAAATTGTTCCCCATGTATGCTAGATAGGAATATAACCTTGGAATTCAACTTTGCATGATAATTAGACAAACATAGATCCAAGGTTATTAGGGTTGTATGTACACTTAGGAAGTGTTAGAATGCTCAAAACCCATCAGTGGTATCAGAGCCTAGGCTTGTTTGTTTGTTATTTGTGCTTAAAAGTTGAAAAAAGTCGAAATCTTGCTGTCTGACTGATGGACTCGCCGAGTCCACTTGTATCTTCAACCTACTCGGCGAGTAGATTTATGCACTCGGCGAGTAGGGTCGACAGAGTGCAGAATTTTGACTTCAGTTGCTGGAAATGGATTAGAAACATTACCCTAAATTGTTTTGGTACTTGAAAACTTGTTTTAGAAGGTGTAATGTCTTTTCTAACTCATTTACAACAACTAGTTATCAAAATTACAAAGATTAAATGTGATTTTGATTCTTGAAGGTGTTCATATTCATATTCTTGTTCTTATGATGTTTAGATGATCATAGGAATTATTTGTAACCTATGTGGTAGTTTAATTCTTGATCATAATGTGTTTTAATGGAGTCCATAACTTGTCCTCAAGTTATGGAAAACCAAAAGTCTCTTGGATTAAAAACCATTAAAAGAACACAAGAGTTAGGAAAAATGAAAGGTCCTCATTTTATTACTCTATTAAACTCATAAGTTACAAGAAATGAAAAGTTTTGAAAGTTTACAAAACTTGCCCTCAAGTTTTGGAACAAGTAAAGTTAAGTTAAAACTTTAGTTCCAACCCTTAGAATTTTAAAAAGTTAAAATTCAACCCTTTATACTTATATTATTATGATTTAATAATTATATATATATGTATAAGAACAAAGTCGTCTTACCGCTAGTACGCCTCATTCACGAAGTCGGTCTATAAGGTGGGTATAAGGTTGTTGCCTATAAAATGGTGACTTAATGGGTGTCCACTCTCACCCACCGCTTGCTTGATCGGTGGAGGGTCGTTAGCCGAACGGGTAAGACAAGGACTTATTAATTCTCATTCAAAGTATGATGAATATTATAAAGTAACTAAATGTTTTATTAAATTCCCAATCTTAGTTACTTTAGGAAAAATGTGAATAAGGTGCTATTCCATGAAATTACACTTTACACTTTGATTAAGTCGTTGGTGGAGCGTGTGTGGTTAACCGGCACACTAACTTGGACTTAACAAGGTAGGTAAAGGGTGACTTAGGGTTTATTATAGTATCGATGGAGCGTGTGTGGTTAACCGGCACATCGATTGAGTGATAAACTTTAAGGGTACCAAGTGATTTGCATGGTTACTTCACACCTCGTTTTGTGATCCTCGGTATCCCAGTCACAAAACTTGGAGGGCACACTCGAGATTGAAACATGTCTTTGAAAAGTTCATCGAATCTCAAAGAATTTAGGAATTTCTAAGAACCATTCAAAAACCTAATACTAAAATATTGCGGTTTTCGTGGTGGAAATTGGTGAATCGTCATTCACCTACCTTTCAAATATGATATAGCTTAGATTACGGCATACCTCTTCTAAGTTATATTATATTGTGATTGGATCCTAGCCTTAATATTACATTTGGGTGTTTTATTAAGGACTCTCTTATATCTAAACTAATCTTGTTCTCTTTTCTTCAGATGTCTTTCAACAATGCTTCTGGCTCTAATCCTAATGGCTCCTTTACCCTTATGAACTTGTGTGGGAAAGTCACCTTTGATGGATCCAACTTCAATGAGTGGATCAGAAACATCAGGATGATTACCCGCTACGAGGACAAAGAATATGTCCTTGACAAGGAGCTTAAGGAGATTGATGAGTCCACTGCAACTCCTCAGGAGATCGCTGAATTTCGGGCACATGAAAGGGATGCTACGAAAGTGGCTTGCATCATGATGGCCACGATGACAGCGGAACTCCAAAAGTCTTATGAGGATTTCTACCCTTATGAAATGCACCAAGATTTGATGGAAAGATACCATCAAAGTGCACGACAAGAGAGGTATGAAATCATCTGCTCCATGATAACAACCATGATGAAGGACGGGGAATCCGTCACGAGCCACATGCAGAAAATGCAAAGGTATGTGGATCGTTTGCTGAAGCTTAATGTGAACTTCCCGGAGGATCTTGCAATAGATATTATTTTGCATTCCTTACCATCGTGCTATGGTCAATTCCGCATGACATATCACATGAACAAGGAAGAAGTCACCCTCAGCAAACTTCAGGGACTTCTCAAGACCGCAGAATCAGGTCTTAAGGGGAAGTCGGTTGCTATCACTCCTACTCAAAACTCTACTCCGGTTTTGGCAATCGGGAAAAGTCGAGGGAGGAAGAGAAAGAGCTCTTCTAAGGGTACCAAGGTTCGGACCCTTGATGGCTCTTCTTCAAGTGGAACCAAGAAATGTTTCATTACTCCTTCTTCTGACCCAAAAGAGGCTGAATGCTTCTATTGCAATGAAAAGGCTCATTGGAAGCGGAACTGCCCAAAGTACCAGCAGGATGTGAAGGATGGGAAAGTCAAACCCAACCATGCAGGTATTTACACTATCATTTCTAATAACTCACCCCATTCTAATTCTTGGGTCCTTGATACCGGGTGTGGTATTCATATTTGTTGTGACTTGCAGGGACTAAGAAGAAGTGAGGATGTGGAGCAAGGAAGGATAAACTTGATCATGGGGAATAGGAAAGCTATACCTGTTACCAAGATTGGAGTTTATACTTTATCGCTAAGTAGTGGGTTTAGTTTAGATTTGAATAAATGTTGTTACTCGCCAGGAATGGCAAGAAATATTATTTCCTTTCATGCTTTGTACAAACAAGGGTTTACCTTTTCATTTAATAATGAAGTCGGTTCTATTGATGCTTTCTTTAATAATGTTCTTTATTTTAAAGCATTACCTTGTGATGGTGTGTATGAAGCTGTATCTGTTGTAGATAACTTAGGAAATAATGTTTTGTGTATTGATTCTACTAATAATAACTTGGATAAAGCATCACTATGGCATTGTCGCCTTGGACATATAAGCAAGAAACGCATAGGCCAACTCCAAAAGGATGGAGTCTTGGAGTCGTTTGACCTTAAGTCAGATGATAGTTGCGAATCATGCTTACTTGGAAAAATGACAAAGTCACCCTTCACAGGCTCATGTGAAAGGGGTGAAGGTTTGTTGGACCTTATACACACGGATGTGTGTGGACCATTCAAACATGCCACAAGGGATGCTAATCGTTATTATTTGACTTTTACTGATGATTACAGTAGATATGGATATGTCTACTTGATCAAGCATAAGTCAGAGACTTTCGAAAGGTTTAAGGAATTTAAACAGGAAGTCGAGAATCAATTGGGCAGGAACATTAAGATGCTTCGATCCGATCGAGGAGGTGAGTATCTTAGTTCAGAGTTCCTCGACTATCTTAGGGAATGTGGGATTGTCTCACAATTGACACCTCCCAGGACACCACAGTTGAATGGTGTGGCTGAGAGGCGTAATCGAACCTTGTTAGATATGGTTCGTTCCATGATGAGTCGAGCTACGCTACCAATCTCATTATGGGGGTATGCCTTAGAGACTGCCGCCCATATCCTTAATCTAGTCCCTACAAAGAAAGTTGACAAAACTCCTCACGAGATGTGGACTGGTAAAGTACCTAAACTAGACCACATCAAGATTTGGGGTTGCGAGGCTTTCGTGAGACGCGAGACTCATGATAAGCTCAAACCTCGAAGCGAGAGGTGTATTTTCATCGGTTACCCACAGCGATCCTTTGGTTACCTCTTCTACAGACCTAGTGACAATGTGGTCTTTGTAGCAAGAAGAGGAGTCTTTCGAGAAAGAGAGTTTATAAGCCAAGGAGACAGTGGGAGGAAAATTGATCTTGAAGAAATTCAAGAATCAAGTGGTGAAGGAACTTCAAACTCTAGCCCTCAACTTGAGGAGGAAACTCCTGTTGAGCCATTTGACAAACCTGTACCTCTGAGACGTTCCACGAGAGTTAGGAGTGCACCTGATCATTACTATGGATTCCATGTTACTGCAGAAGGTGAGACACTTATTAGTGATGGGACACTAGTAAGTCAAGATGACCCTAACAGCTATGAGGAAGCCATGGCAGGCCCCGAGTCTGCTAAATGGAAAGAGGCTATGCATAGCGAGATACAATCCATGTATGACAATCAAGTTTGGAACTTGGTTGAAAATGTACCAGGTCGTAAGACAGTAGGGTGCAAATGGGTCTTCAAGAAGAAGACCGACATGGATGGTAAAGTACACACTTATAAGGCTAGACTGGTTGCAAAGGGCTTCTCTCAAATTCCTGGAGTGGATTATGATGAGACCTTTTCTCCAGTAGCCAAGATTAAGTCTATTCGGGTTCTGTTAGCCATAGCTGCATTTCATGATTATGAAATATGGCAGATGGATGTCAAAACCGCTTTCCTTAATGGAAAGTTGGCTGAAGATGTTTACATGAGTCAGCCAGAGGGTTTTGTCAGCAACGAGTACCCTAATAGAGTGTGTAAGCTTGAGAAATCCATTTATGGATTGAAGCAAGCACCTCGCAGATGGAATCTTTGCTTTGATGAAAAGGTCAAGGAATTTGGCTTTTCTAGGAGTGAAGATGAATCTTGTGTGTATGTCAAGGCTAGTGGGAGTATAGTTAGTTTTTTGGTATTGTATGTGGATGACATACTACTCATAGGAAACGACATTCCAACCCTGCAGGAAGTAAAGTCCTGGCTTGGGAAGTGTTTCGCTATGAAGGACCTTGGTGAAGCTGCCTATATTTTAGGGATAAGGATCTTGAGAGATCGGAGTAAAAGACTAATTGGACTTAGTCAGAGTACCTACTTGGATAAGGTGCTGAAGAGATTCAGCATGTAGGATTCCAAGAAAGGAGAGTTACCCATCCAGAGTAACACCAGATTGAGTAAGACACAAAGCCCTAGCACTGAGGCTGAGATAGCAGAAATAAGTCGAACACCTTACGCTTCGGCTGTAGGATCGATCATGTATGCTATGACGTGTACTCGACCCGATGTAGCTTTTGCCTTGAGCATGGTTAGCAGGTATCAGGCGAACCCTGGCAAGGCACACTGGACTGCAGTAAAGAATATCCTCAAGTACCTACGGAGGACTAAGGACTGGGTCCTTACCCTCGGTGGGAGTGATGACTTGAGAGTAATAGGGTATAGTGATGCTAGCTTCCAGACTGATAGGGATAATTTCCGCTCTCAGTCAGGCTGGGTCTTTACCCTAAACGGAGGAGCAATTTCTTGGAAGAGTTCCAAGCAAGAGACAGTGGCAGATTCTACTTGTGAATCAGAGTATATTGTAGCTAGCGAGGCAGCAAAGGAGGCGATATGGCTGAAGAACTTCATTGGAGACCTTGGAGTTGTACCAGCTATTAAAGAGCCAATGGAAATTTTCTGTGATAGTGAAAGTGTAGTTGCCTTAGCCAAGGAACCAAGGGATCACGGGAGATCCAGAAACATCGACAGAAAATACCATTTCATCAGACATCGGATCGAAGAAGGACTCCTCGTGGCAAAGAGGGTATCATCAGATGAGAATCCGGCAGATCCCCTCACAAAGGGACTGACTCGGGTTAAGCATCTTCAGCATGCTCGGAGCATAGGGCTGAAGGATGATATTAGTTTTAGTAGTTAGATAACCTCGAAATTTGTAAAGTGTAATTGACATCTGATGATGAATAAAAATTGTTTTATTTATGAGTAAGGTGTTGCTATCTCTTGTCGATCGTTTACTATATTTCTTTTGCATGTTTTGACTTCCAGAATAATTTTGTTTGGTATAACATATTATTCAAACCTCCACAGTCAGTCATATGTCGGAAGTAGGTATGAATCAAGACTGTCATGTTTGGTTGTAGAGGTCTTGGACAAGGCTACAGCAATCATGAGTGCTCATAAGTTCTGAGCATTGGACTCAACCCACGCTCACTGGAATCACTTCATGGAATTCTATCTCGAGTGATCGTGAGACGGTAATATCGTATAAGTCTTCAAACCTAGAGATATGATTTGTTACTTACAAGTTGGTTATGCATTGATTGTACGAAAACGCATTGGTAACTCGATGTTATAAATTGTACTCTTGTGTGTAATTCAATGAGTGGTAGAACAAACATATGAGTCGAAGTTTATCTGTTCCTTCTTGGATTAGAAGCTGATATCTGGGTCCCTCGATGATTTTGTTTTGACCCATGTACCGGGCCCGGTCAGAACTAAGTTGATGTGTTCAATTAAGTTCTATGTCAAACAAATCGGAGATCGAGAAACAAACTGCTGGACAATAAGAAAGACATTGTTCCATGTATTTGTCCGGCTGATATTTAGAACAGAGGATTATATGATCACTTATCTTAAATGGCGTACCATCATCTTCTCAGTTCCGAGAAACCTTGAAAAGAGCTACGATTGTCGATCGGTTCCTGAAGTCATACTTGCAGTAATAGTTATTAGACTTATCCAAGTGGGAGACTGTTGGATAAGGTGTCTAAGTCCATAACTATTTCTGGTATGTACTTGACCCGACCCGGCATGGTCCATTTGGGTTGCATGGCACCATGCAATTGGTTAGACTAAATGAGAGAAATAACACTTGGAGATTATTAATATATTATAAGTTCTAATATATTAATAATATTATTTGATTAGTTTGATCAATAATTAATTTAGAATTAATTAAGTGGTCAAAAGAGAACTAATTAAATATATGGGTTGATTATGTAAATCATCCATATCTTGTATAGTGGGCTAAGAGGCTCCATGGATTATCAAGTTGGGTTCTACCCATAGGATGCTCCATGGATGCTCCATGGGAGTTACAAACCCATGGGTCATGGAAATGAAGAGTCATGACACATTAGGGTTGTAACACCGTGATTTCCAAAAACAAAATTTTCATTTAAATAATCAATTTAATATTAAAACACTTGTTTAAAATCTTATTCACATTCGAATTACAAAACGTAGTTTCATTTTCGTTATAATAGAAGACCAGGATCCTCCAAAACACAACTCTTTCTTCGGTGTGTACAATCGAACCGTTGCCATCCCGCGTTACTGTAAGAACCTGAAACAACATAACATAAACAACGTAAGCACGAAGCTTAGTGAGTTCCCCAATATACCTTACGCACATACGCCTTTCCAGGCCCTGACCTTCCGGTCAACTGTACAATGCCTTCCGGCCCATGAGATACTCGCCTAGATATTTGCCTTCCGGCCCATAAGATAATTGCCTTCCGGCCCATAAGATAATTGCCTTCCGGCCCATACACATATATAACACATAATACAAATACTCTAACACATAAAGCACATACACCATATATCATACCTGACCTTTCTGTCACATAATACTTTGCCTTCCGGCCCATATATAAGCATGTATATCACGCGTAACAGCTAACTTTCCATTTATAGCATATAAACATAACACATAACATACTTGACCTTCCGGTCACACAATCAAACCCTTCCGGGTGAAGTATAGTGAGAAGACTCACCTCGCGGACACTGGAAGATAGCAACTCCTAAAGTCCCTTGCACTTGATCCTCCGAGCTACAAGCTCCCTGTAACATCATATATCCCTTATTAATACTTCTATCTTCCACGTTAACTGACCCTAAGAAATCACACCAGTCAACTCTGGTCAACAGTCCATTGTCAGCTCGACTGGACTCGGCGAGTTCCCTGGCGACTCGGCGAGTCTGGTCGTCCTTCAATCCTCTAAGATTCCCCTTCTACTCGTCGAGTATCCTCTTTGACTCGACGAGTCACTCCTGGAAGAATCGCGGGGCCACCCCGACTCCACTCGCCGAGTCTGAAGAACAACTCGGCGAGTCCCAGTAAATCTTCTAGCTACTCGCCGAGTCTACGCCATGCAGTCGATCGAACTGTTTCCTGAGATACATATATTCTCGAATATACAAACATGTGACCTTCTGGACCCCTAAGGGTCCTAATACAAGGTTATAAACGTTGAATAACAACACAACAATCCATCTAGACTCCAAATGGGTTCCATAAACCCTAAATCTATATACACATCAATCACAGGAGAATGTAGTCCGAATTATTACCTGAATGATGTACCTTCCATGTCCCCAAACTTCAGAACTCGAACTCCCTGCAGTTCCTTTAGCTAAAACCCTTCTCCTCCTTGCACAACAATTCCTTCAAGGTCACCAATGGCCTTCAAGCTTGCTCTAGCCGCCCCAGTCGCCTAGGGTTCTTCCCAATCGATCAAAAGTCGTGAAATAACGGCATAATAACCCTTATATACGACCCAATACTGAACAGCTAGGGTTTCCGCTGACAGCGTCGACTCGCCGAGTCCATATCTGGACTCGTCGAGTCCAGTCGTGAACCCGCGACCAAACCTGCGACCCTACTCGGCGAGTCTGGCTCCAACTCGTCGAGTCTCCCCTTTAGAACACCCCCAAAATGCAATTTAACAATACTTGAGATTTTGGGCTGTTACAATTCTCCCCCACTAGAATTAGACTTCGCCCTCGAAGTCTCACTCTGAAAATAGTTCTGGCTGCTGCTCCCGCATCTCACGTTTCGGCTTCCCTAGACACTACCGATCTCTTCCGAGGCCGTTACTGAACCAATACCAGAGGTACCTCCTTGTTCCTCAGAACCTTGATCTTCCGATCTCCGACGGCCACTGGCCTCTTGGCGTAACACAGGCTCGCATCTACCTAATCGTTCTCTAGTAGAACCACTGCTGACTCATCTGCTATACACCTCTTCAATTGCGACACATACAAGTGTCATGGATCCGTCCCAATTCCGTTGGCAGCTCCAAACGGTAGGCCACCCTTCCTGCCTTTGCACCTTCACGAAAAGACCCAACATACCGGGGCCCCCCCATTTACCCCTCTTCCTAAATCGAAACACCCCGTCAGAAATACGAAGTCGCCGACCTGAATCACATGCTCGTAACGGCGTCTGCCTGCATAACTTTCCTGTTAACTCTAGACGATCACTAACTCTCTTTAACCTGCTGAGTCTGCTCTGCCAACTAAAGCACGAACTCTGAACTGCTCATCACTCTCTGTAATCGGAAATTATCCAAGGTGCACTCTGCTCCAAATCTCAACGATCACTCAACCCATAAGGGTTAGGATACCCTGAACCACCGGATTCCCGATCCAAAGCCCACTTTGCCCATTCCGGACCGACTGAGAGATCCATTCTCCCTCTCAGATCAACTCTCACAAGTTCCCTCTTGCCATCACATACACATACTGAACTAGTCCCAACACTCGCAGGTTGAAAAACCCGATTCACTGATGATATCCTCGAACATCTCCCAAGACGAACCACTAATATCCGTCCTATACCCTGATCAGAATCACACTGAGAATTCAAGATTCTCCATTCCCTTGCATCCTTTCTGAGTCTCGTCAGTCATCCCAACCCGGATGGGTTCCTACTTCACTGCCGCAAACACGATGCTCGAAACCATACTTGAAATACTCTAACCATAATTCTGCTCTGCAGCTTTCACTTTCGTGAACTTGCACCCCTTCGGAGTTACACACCTTCCTCTTTTCCTTTTTCCAAGGAGCCCTCTTGGCCATAATGCCACTCCAACCGGTACCACAGTGCTCGCCCCAAGCGACACCACCCTTTTTGCGTAACCGCTATTCACATGCTCTGGTTCTCATTGCAGGGGCTCTCAATCTCATGCACTCTCTCCACTCATCAAAATCACTGCCTCAGCTAAACAAGATCACCAATCCCGGGGCCCGACCTTCCAATGTAATCACACTGCACATACACCATCCGTAATCTCAACTGATCCAGCAATACCAACAGAGTCTCCAGCATGACTGGACCGACTCTCATAACACATACTAGCCACTCGAGGCTATATCTCTGTGGGTCCGTACACCCAACTCTGCGAACCCTCAAGTTCTAACTCTGGAACCTTCCGGTTCCAGCTCTAGAAACATGCACAACATAATCCCGTGGGATTAATGCAGTACAACCCATCACGTATCTCAAACATACCAATACTCTGATCACATAACCCCGGTCACTTACTCAAGCTTGATCCCGACCTTCTCTCAGGCCTCCACAATCGAATGCCCTAGGTCTGTATCCCGCCCCGCATACCCGACACTCGCTCTCGTCGGCCTATACTCTGCGCTGACAAACACTGTTGAATCCCGGCAGCTACGCACCCTCATATACTCATCGATCTCCCGGAAAATTTTCTAGTTCTCCCCCCACTAAAGCACTGACTAACTGCCACCGATCGTCATTAACGACCTTACAGAACAATCCTGTACAAAGAGAATAATTACACACTGACTGCTTCCCACAAGCACAAGCAGCCCTCAGCAAAACACACATCCTCCCTGATCAACCCACTCACAAGAATCTAGTCCTTCAATCATCCACTCCACGACTGTAGATGCTACCCAACGATCAACCCAGTGCCGCATCTCCCCTAACAACCCTCACGAACGATAACCAAAGGAATCCTCGACAATAACCCATAACCAAACTCACAATCTGCCCAAAGGATGAACACCACATCGAAAACCGCACAAGACTACTGACACTAAAACACCAATTATAACCATACCCAACCATCAGGGAATAACGTATGCCAAAGCGAAAACCTGAAGCACCAATCCATAAACATGCCAGACCCGCGAAACAACGAATACCGCACCGAATTCCATACAAGATACCAGCACAAACAATACGCCAAATCAATGCCAGACAATTAAGACATCATGAAAGCATCATACCCGCAACTGCCTCCGGCACTGCTCCGTCTCCCTCTGTCGCACGCAGATAAACACGACCCTGAGCCCTCTGGGGCTCCGCTCCATCCTGTCCTCCTCAAATCCCGAATTGGCACTGACTGCCAACAATCCCGTGCACAGTGCCCCTCCTTTCCGCACTTGCGGCATGCACCACCGGACCCGCAAGCTCCGATGTAACCCCCTTTTTACTCGATCATCGACACCTATAGTCTCATGCTTTCCTACTGCATCTCCATACTCCACTTATTACTACTCTTGACAATTCTTGCTTTCTTACATACTGCACCCGGTTCTCCCCCACTAGGGTTCGAACCAACACCAATTAGTATACAATCAACCCACGACTATCTTTCACCAGCGAAATCGTACCTGCCCCAGTAAAGTGCTGTGCAACACCCGATAGTCCCTCCCCTTATGAAGTCAATCAATCCCCTATACTCTGAACCTCTAGCTAACTCTCCAGGAACTTCTCATCACGGCTGCCTCTAATCGTTCCAAATCCCATACTGATCTAATACTAAGCACCTGCACTGCTCGATAACATATCTGGCTAGTAGAATGCACTGCAGCATCATCGTTCCTCTCATCTCAACTCATCAATCCGTATCCAACGCCGGATTTGTCCCAAGAACAGGGACTTACTCTCAACACAGACGACAACTCTCCGCACTGCAAAACTCGTCTGAACTCTTCACTACCGCCACTATAACCCAACCTGTTATTCTCAATTAGGTGTGGTGTGGTTCTCGACTACCTCAGCCCCAACTGACTGTCCGTTCACGGTAAATCTCTGTCTCGCGGTACACCCGCTACCTGATGCTCTGAGGGAAGTCATTATCGATAACTACCTACAGGGTGTACTCCCGAATCCAGAACCGGAACACCAGACCTCTCGCGTCTTGCACACGAGCATAAATGACACTACCCACCCAAAAGGTGACCTCTCCTCTGTCGTCTGATTGCTCGACTCAACTGAAATTCTCCCCTGTCTCTGACTCTTACCAAAATACTCTGATAGGTACTTGCCTTTCCCCTCGAGGAACGCCTCTCCGTACTCAATCATGGTCTACAGGCTTGAAACCCATAGCGTCCAATCTCTACCTCATCGGTCATAACCGGATAACAAGATAGCCACAAGCATCATCCACTACGAACCATGGTACTCATCCCATGACATCCCTCCTCAACATGCTTCGGTGTATGGTACCTGAACCATAGCACCACTCCCCAATCTGCTCCAACGTATAGCACTCGGACCATAACATCTATCTCAATCTGTTCCGATGTATGGTGCCCGGACCATAACATCACTCCGTATCCGCTCCGATGTATGGTATCCGAACCATAACATCACCCCTCAATCTGTTCCTTAAGACCTTTAGGATGCCCCCTGTATCAAGTATGGGTCCTCTACTTTCAGTAGTACGGGCCCATACTACCTGCCACATCTACCCATACTTTCCACACGGACCATCCCAGAGTTCCTAAGTAGCTGATAAACCTGCTCTTTCACCCATCTCATCGCGCGTGCTCGCTTTCCAGCGAAATCCTCTACTCTACCAGCGCACTCATCTGGCTAGGTTTACTCCCTAGTCCCTTCCGCTGTCCTCCCACTTCTTTGCTATCAGCTGCTGAAGAGTTCCTAATGATGCCAGCCCTCTACCTCCTGAGTATCGTCATACTCACTTAGTAGCTGACTCCCATCATCGATAACTCCACAAAGCACAAAGCAAGCAGCATTCGAGCATTGAAGCATACATAGGACTCCCCATCTGTGGTAGCTCCACCTTCTCGGCTCATCCTCGGAAGTACCTCTGTACCCCGTAGCTTTACCCCTTGTGCGTTCTAACTAGATACTCTCACTCATCACATACACACAAAAGCATAACGCACATATAACAGCAAACCCTAGACTAAGGCATCACAAATCAGGCCACTCTAGTCCTAAGATGTGAAATACCTAGCCTGTCTCTAGAATGCAATAATGTCTCATAAAGTACATGATAGATATTTCATAATACAAAAGTAAGGGTATTTTGGGAAATCACCGTTTGGCTCTGGCTGATTGTACACACTGCTCTTTCTTGCTTTCTCTTTGAACTCTTATTCACTTTTAGAAAACTATTTATTTGAAAACCTTTTCTTAATTCCTCAGTTTGAGTCCAGACTCACCCGTAGGCGCGTCCGAATCCCTCAAACCAAGGCTCTGATACCAATTGTAACACCGTGATTTCCAAAAACAAAATTTTCATTTAAATAATCAATTTAATATTAAAACACTTGTTTAAAATCTTATTCACATTCGAATTACAAAACGTAGTTTCATTTTCGTTATAATAGAAGACCAGGATCCTCCAAAACACAACTCTTTCTTCGGTGTGTACAATCGAACCGTTGCCATCCCGCGTTACTGTAAGAACCTGAAACAACATAACATAAACAACGTAAGCACGAAGCTTAGTGAGTTCCCCAATATACCTTACGCACATACGCCTTTCCAGGCCCTGACCTTCCGGTCAACTGTACAATGCCTTCCGGCCCATGAGATACTCGCCTTCCGGCCCATAAGATATTTGCCTTCCGGCCCATAAGATAATTGCCTTCCGGCCCATAAGATAATTGCCTTCCGGCCCATACACATATATAACACATAATACAAATACTCTAACACATAAAGCACATACACCATATATCATACCTGACCTTTCTGTCACATAATACTTTGCCTTCCGGCCCATATATAAGCATGTATATCACGCGTAACAGCTAACTTTCCATTTATAGCATATAAACATAACACATAACATACTTGACCTTCCGGTCACACAATCAAACCCTTCCGGGTGAAGTATAGTGAGAAGACTCACCTCGCGGACACTGGAAGATAGCAACTCCTAAAGTCCCTTGCACTTGATCCTCCGAGCTACAAGCTCCCTGTAACATCATATATCCCTTATTAATACTTCTATCTTCCACGTTAACTGACCCTAAGAAATCACACCAGTCAACTCTGGTCAACAGTCCATTGTCAGCTCGACTGGACTCGGCGAGTTCCCTGGCGACTCGGCGAGTCTGGTCGTCCTTCAATCCTCTAAGATTCCCCTTCTACTCGTCGAGTATCCTCTTTGACTCGACGAGTCACTCCTGGAAGAATCGCGGGGCCACCCCGACTCCACTCGCCGAGTCTGAAGAACAACTCGGCGAGTCCCAGTAAATCTTCAAGCTACTCGCCGAGTCTGATCATCCGACTCGGCGAGTCTACGCCATGCAGTCGATCGAACTGTTTCCTGAGATACATATATTCTCGAATATACAAACATGTGACCTTCTGGACCCCTAAGGGTCCTAATACAAGGTTATAAACGTTGAATAACAACACAACAATCCATCTAGACTCCAAATGGGTTCCATAAACCCTAAATCTATATACACATCAATCACAGGAGAATGTAGTCCGAATTATTACCTGAATGATGTACCTTCCATGTCCCCCATACTTCGGAACTCGAACTCCCTGCAGTTCCTTTAGCTAAAACCCTTCTCCTCCTTGCACAACAATTCCTTCAAGGTCACCAATGGCCTTCAAGCTTGCTCTAGCCGCCCCAGTCGCCTAGGGTTCTTCCCAATCGATCAAAAGTCGTGAAATAACGGCATAATAACCCTTATATACGACCCAATACTGAACGGCTAGGGTTTCCGCTGACAGCGTCGACTCGCCGAGTCCATATCTGGACTCGTCGAGTCCAGTCGTGAACCCGCGACCAAACCTGCGACCCTACTCGGCGAGTCTGGCTCCAACTCGTCGAGTCTCCCCTTTAGAACACCCCCAAAATGCAATTTAACAATACTTGAGATTTTGGGCTGTTACAAGGGTTTACATGGTGTAACCCTAGATGTGTCAACACTATATAAGAATCATATTCTCCACCAAAATCGGTTACACTAAGAAACTAGAGGGCTTGGCCGATTTTGAGAAGTGTGTGTTATCTCAAGAGTCTTTCCAAGAGCATTTGGTGTTGTGTGAAGCATTTGAGGCATCACACTTGGGGTGCTAGGCTCACAAGGTTTCAAGGAACACAAGCAACAACAAGGTAAGTTATTCTATCTATGATTCAAGTTAAAATTGTTCCCCATGTATGCTAGATAGGAATATAACCTTGGAATTCAACTTTGCATGATAATTAGACAAACATAGATCCAAGGTTATTAGGGTTGCATGTACACTTAGGAAGTGTTAGAATGCTCAAAACCCATCACATACATGGATATAAAGGCTCTAAATGTCTATTTTAAGTTCTTAATGGAACTTCATGCTCAAGAGGGACCTTAATCACAACCAAGACTGTGACTTTATGCTTCTAGAATCTAAGGAGGGTCCAGATCTGAAGTTACAACTCCAGATCTAGCCCATAACTCATCATACCAACTTGAAAATCCATAAAAAGCCCTAGAAACTCAACAAAAGGGAAAAAGGGAAGGAAGGATGGCACTTTAATACTTCCAAACGATGCTAGCTGAGGTAAATCTTGCTTCCCACTCCTTCCTTGCTTCAATTTCCTTTGCACTCTTAGCTTTCTTCCTCCAAGATCCTCTTTTCCAAGCTTCAAACACCACTCCAAGGCACACACACGAATTAGGGTTTTAAGGGGCTCTCAAAGACTGTAAAGAGGCCAAAGGAGGCTAAGGCTCCTTTAAATAGAGGTGCAAACCCCGGGATTTAGGGTTTCCCCTGCCAGCTCCTACTCGCCGAGTCCCAACATGGAATCGTCGAGTAGGTTACTTAAAACGCGATCTCATCCAGCTGCTACTTGACGAGTAGGTCAACCAACTCGTCAAGTAGAGCTTAACCCAATAATTCTTATTTAAGAAATACCTGAGAATCGGGGCGTTACACAACTCAACTCATATTAGAATTTTAGGAGAAATGTGATATTCCATAATGTTACTAATGTACTATTGGCAAGTTATAATTCAAAGTACCTCACTTTTTACCAATTATTGAATATAAACCCTAATTAGGGTTACTAACGTAAAATTCGATAATTCAATTGTATATTATTTATGTATAACTAATATTCATAACACAATGTAGTTGAGTTCATAAAACATATACTACATGACAAATTCATAACAAAGGTTACATATTCATATTTTTAGTGAATTCGTCACCAAATGCGACAGATTTTATACCCGACTTAAACACTCAAACTTTAACGAAAAGAATTAGGAATCATCCTAACTTTCGTGTAATGTGTTATTATTTTTGATGATAATAATTTGAATTTAGATGACTCAAATTAAGTAATTATACATCATTTTTACCACCCTTTTTATAAAAATCACCAACTCTTATAAAAATTACCCATTTTTATACAAATACATTACAAAGACAACATTTGTCTTATATGGTGATTACACCTTTTATAAAGAATTGGTATTTTAATAAAAAAAAAAAATCAAACTTGAATTTTTTATTCAAGATGCCATACCCTACACCCCCCCTACCCACTCCACCCCACCCCACCCCTCCTCTCAACCTCCATCTCTCCCCTTTAATTTCGGCCGAAACCTCTTCCCTTCATTCCATCTTCTTCATTTTCTTCATCTCTTCTTCAAGAACAAGTCATTTCTCTCGAGATTAATCTCCATAAGTTGGTTCTTGATCTTTTGATAAGTTTTTCCTTATCAATCTAGTGATTCTATACATATATATAATATTTTTGTTACAATTACACATATTAATATGTGTTAGTATCCATAGGGTATTTCGTTTTTATCCAAGTTTTAGGGGAGGGGGGAATACAAGTAACTTGTATAATAATACAAGTTGTTATACATGCTTTATCTCCATGTTGTGTAAAAGTGTTATCTATATGAAATAATGTTATTACCTAGTATTATGCACATTTATGTGTGGTATATTGCACAAAATTCAATTCTATGAAAAATGGGTATAAACATGCTATATGTCTTGAGAAAAAGTCATAAAAACAAAACTATAAAAACTATGGTTTTTATGAACATAATATGACTTTTCTAGCAAAAATGGTTATAACCAAGTTATTACACTATTTTTTTTTTTGTGGGATATAAACCACAATATGTTATTTTGGACATATGTTATAAAACTAGTTATAAATACCAAGGATTTGGTTTTACAAAAAGAAAACCTAAAAATCTATCATTTTCTGTAAAAATTAGGATTTTCTAACAAAAATGGTCATAACTAGGTTATGGTACCATTTTTGTGAAACTTGACCTAGAATATGTTGTTTTAAACATATAAGGTTAGCTTGACTTTTAAACTTCACAAAAAGGTAAAAATAAATTTTGCAAAGTTTATAGTTCAATATTTACCGTTTGGCGACGTAAAAATGCCAAAAACTATAAAACTGACTTTATCATACTAATAGTTCATATACTTGTGTTGGATGTATAATATATGTTATTTATGAACATCTAAACATGTTAACTTATATATATATATATATATATATATATATATATATATATGTGTGTGTGTGTGTGTGTGTGTGTATAGGTACAACAAAACATTTATAATAAACTATAATAGGTATAGTTTATGGGTCATTAACACCATTATAACATTTTGGGACAAGAAGAATAATTATATGAAAGTATATAATTATTATGCACTACACTAATATTATGAAAAAGTGATACTTACACTTACAAGGGTTTTCATTACACAAAACGTAAACTTGTTGAAACAATTATGTGAGACAAAGTCTTCACCGTACCTACCAGACTATACACTATAGTCCTGAATTATAACCAGAATCTCGGTAAGAGAGAATGATACTTGTGTATAGATATATATAGGACTGATAATCCCGCACCTAAGCTGCTAGCTACAGCTAGACCGGCAGGTCTGGGGTGACAAATGTCTAACATTCTGACGTCTGAAGAACGTCACGGCAGACCAATTTCGGTTAATAACTCACATGGGGAATCAACAATACATTTAGTTTACGGGGTAACATGCGTTCAAAAGGTTTTATATAACAAAAACTACGTAATACTATTTTAAGTATAGAAATACTTATACAATTTTGGTCTTAGGGTTTTTAAGACTACAACTCATTTTAAGAAAATATTGGATTTTCTATGAACAAATACTATCATTTTACAAGGAAAGAATTACAGATTTTTATCCATACAAAATTCTTATGAACTCACTAACTTAATTGCTGACATTTTTCAAAACTACTTGTATTCTCAGGAAACCGTTAAACAGGTAGTCACAAGGCTTTTGATGATGGGACGTTACAGCGTCGTACTATTCAGTTTTGTCATCATGTAATTGGTTTTGAAACATACAATACTTGGAAACAACGTAACATTCTCAATTATATTTATAATGGTTGTGTTTGCTTTGATCACTATTGTACATTATGTTGTGATATTGTTCATGAAGTCATCCACCCCCAGACGTTTCCACCATCCAGGTTTGGGGTGTGACATGTATACCTTGTAAACATGCATTGGTGGCAATTTGGGACATGATAAATATTGGTTTACCTGAGTCGTGGGTGCATCCCACTAACTAGTTAAGTACATGGAAGGAAATGTATTCCTTCAAGATCGAGCCTATCAATGGAAGAAGAATATGGGTAAAGTATCATTTTTCCTACAACATTGCTTCTTCCCAAGCACCATATCCAATTTGATTCCAATTACATTAACAAAAACCTAAAAACATGTTCATTCCATTCCATATCATGTGCGTTCCATTCTATTGCAGTTACATACCAATAGGAAAGACAATAACCTAAAAACAACTTCATTCCATTCCATTTCAATTGCATTCCATTCCATTACAGATACATCCAATAGGAAATACAAAAACCCAAAAAAACAACGTTTGGAACTCATTACATAACTTCTGACAAGTCAATTATATTCCATTCCAAAACAATTACATTACAATTTGTAAATTAGAGTAGCCACAAAGAAAACCCAACTTAACAGTAATAGTAGCCTGAATTTCTTGATTTCATTTTGAAGCTCATTCGTACTTTTGGCATGGACATATGTATCTTCATCAGGCCAACATACAAAACCACATCGTGGTCCCTGTGATTTCAGTAATTTCACGAGAGATTAAGTGTATAAATGAAAACAGTGACTTAGCAAAAAAATACCTTCCCAGTACAACAATAAAATAGCTTCACATGGTTTTTCTTTGTCGTTGAGGTGCGTATAACATAGGATGACTAGAATCATAGGTAATCGCCATTATGTGTATTTCTCAAATGATGGAAGTTGCAGAGAAGAAGAAGACAACGAGAAAGAGATGGGTTTTGTCAATTGTATATGTATATTAACGTTCGTATAGGGTTTTGAATTAAAAAGACGAGATTACCCCTAGCATGACAGACACGTGGGCTTTTTAACAGGGGTGGCTAACGGGATATTCACGGAAGGACCAAACGTGTAAAAAAACAAAATTTGTACAAACTACAAAGACCATTTTAGTAATTTGTTCTAATAAAAGACCATCTAATTCTAAAGGTGACGTTTACTATTATCATCTTGCGAGGCATAATGCGAGTAAAAAATGAGAGTGTGCAAGAATCTCAAAGGGATGCTTATTATTCTTAAGATGATCATTATGTTGAGACCAAATTGATAGATATGTGTAATCAAATTAAATACATATTCCATCATCTAAATAAACGAAATCCCCGATTTTATCTGATTAACCATTATATGGGAATAAAATAAGATTAAGTATTGTAAATTTGGGGAAAATCAAATTACAAGTTAAAAAAAAAAAACTTATGGCCGATGAATGGGCAAATCATATCTGGTTTGGAAAACAATATTTTTGTCGAACTTTCCTTTTCAGTAGTGAACGAAGTTCGTCTTGGCGTAAGGTGTTTTCAATTATTCAGGTTCAATCAAGGTGTTAACGATATTTTTTCTGCTAAAATTTTAAAAAGATATATACAACAAAATCTTTGTTTTAATAAAAATGTAAATAATGTAAAGAAGTTATTGATCAAAACGACATTTTTATGCGATATTGTTTGGCATGTATAAACTATTTTATATTTTAAGGTTATTGCAATTTCATGTTTGATGAGGCCACAAAAGTAGTTTATCGTAAATTATAAACTAGCTTATAAGCTAGTTCTTTAATAAACCACTTTAGACAATTTATTGATAAGATAACTTATACTTTAAAAGCTGACTTTTTTGCTAGCGTGTCAAACACAGTCTAAACGATTTTTTGTCTGATTTTCAAACTTGTTTATTCAAACAAGTCCTGAGCCAGTTTCAACCGCAAACTACCCGAGCCAATAGTATCCGATCGAATCGAACCAAACCAAACCGATTTCGGAATACCCATTTCCATATGGTTTTTGACTATTTTTCCCTAAACCGGTTTGTAATATTTTGGACTTTGCATGCCCATCTTTATTAGAAAGTAGAGAAATTTATTTTTTGTACAAAAACAACTGAACAAGGCCCAATTATTAGGCCTTACAAGCCCAATGCTACTTCCAGCCATTTTTATCTCCTTAATTTCTGAATCTCATTCTACAGCCAAAGTTTACCATTTCATAATCATCACTTTCAGATCGTCATCTTTGCCGTGGTTTTTCGCTCTTTGAATCTCCGTTTTTGATTCTACGCAAGGCTCTTAGTTTTTCCCACTCTCACGTAAGCCGAATCCTCTTCATCTGAAACCCTTACTCATTAATCTAATTTCTACGATTCAATATTTCTATAAGTTTGTTCTAATTGGCCCATGCATCGTCTTCCCGAAAATTCCTCTTTTCTTCCATAAAATTCATCAACCAACGTTCAATTGATCGATATCACAAATCGCTGTCTAATATCAATCCAATCTCATTCTGTTATTCATGTTTCAAAATCTGTGAATCTAATTGAAATTTGTGAGCGTGTTACATTACACGGTTCGATTAAAGCTAATTCTTTTTTGGGATTCCATTGATGACATGATGAAAATTTGCAGGAAGATGGAGGAGACACCTTTTAGGGCAAGAGAGAAGCTAATTGAGAAGCAAAGATTGTTTCAAAGCATTCAGAATAGCACTCATCTCAAGGGTCCAATGGATAAAATCACATCTGTTGCTATCCCTCTTGCATTAGCTGGATCTTCGATCTTTCTCATTGTGAGTGTGTGTATTCATTCATCTTCATTGGAATTTGTTGGGTTTTTTTTTTTTTTGTAATTTGTTTGTGTTCTTTTTTATACAGGTTCGAGGAATATATAACATGTCTCATGGGATTGGAAAGAAAGCATAAGCATATGAAGTTTTTTTTTTTTTTTTTTGAAGGTTAAATAATTACTAGGTAGCATAAGTGTTACTTAGTAATGGTTGTGTGATTTTATTCATTTGTTTGCTGTGGATTGAAGCATGGCATTTTGAGATATCATTGGAATTATGTTAATAATTTTGTTCATGATTGAAAGCTTTTGAATATATTGCATGGAGAAAATGGCTTGTAGTGCGGCATTGCAAAATCATAAATTGGTTTTAATTTATTATAGAATCTTTTTTTGGAAAAAAACTTGAAGTGTGTATAAGGAGTTATAAGGGTATTTTTGGATCCAGTTTTGAGAGTTTAAGCTCGAATTAAAGTATTAAACAAAAAAGTTATAATCTACTAAAAGATATTTCAATTAGGTTTTTTACACCTTTTAGTCTTTATGTTTTATCTCATTTTATATATTTAAAAAGACTACAAGATTGTTTGATATGTTTTTTTAGTGAGTTTATTAGGTTTGACTACGTCGATTCAAATTGTTTTGATACCCCAGTTTTAGAACTACTTGTCAAACACTCTTAGAATTATTTTTATCATAAATAAAAACCATGGTTCACAACTTCTAGTAGCAAACTAGTTTTCCCAAACTAACTCTAAAATTGGGGCCCAGCTAAATATTTCTTTGCCGTTTTATGTTGGATTTGTAAATTTGTCAAAAACAGTTGGAATATTGCGCTTATAAATTAGCATATTTGTTATTGTTTTTATGTAAAAAAAAACTTCTATGAAAAAGATATGTGAGTGCCATTTAATGAAGTTTCTTATTTATAAGCATACTTTCTTTAAAAATAAATCAGTTTTGTGATAAGTGATCATATATGTTAGTTAGGGATTTTAATCTGCATTTCGATTACAAACCCTACAAATATTAACAACGTTTTAAAAACTAGGTTTTTAGTTCCTGGTTCGTTTTTAGAATTTTTATGTTTTTGTATTTATTATTTTGGTATAGAGAAAAACTTATCAAAAATCCAATTCAAAAGAGTTATTTGTCCTTTTAAAGGTCTACAAAGCAGGCCTTTATGAATATGAAAAATAAAGTCAAATGTTATATTACATCATATTCACTTTCTAGAATTGCATAGAATGGATCTGAAAACTAGTTATCATATAAAAAAATACAATAAATAAATAAATATTAAGAAGGGCCAAGAAAGGGGGACAACGGGTAGGAGAAATGGAGGTTTGGGCTATCCTTTTATGCAAGATTTCACTACAATCAATATAACAAATAATATAGAAAGATTTAGATAGATGTGAAAAAGAGTACAAAAGTTTGGCATACAACATGTTTCATTTCCATGTGTTTTTATTCAATTTAACTGGTTCAATTGGATTTTTGTTAAAACAAACCAGTTAGTTTGTTTCAGTCGAAAAATAAACATAAAATTGATATTAGTTAAACCGTTTCTTTCCCTGGTAATTGATTCGAATAAGTTTTTAAAACATTGGATATTAACAAAAGGATAATGTAATATGATTGTATTTCATTTCATTTTATGTCAACCAAATAGGTGATGAATTCCACTATTTGGATTCGATACATGTGACATTTCTACTTATTTGTTTTTATCCATTTACTTAAAAAAAGTAATTTGACTTATATACGGTTTGCGGCCACATTTTGTAAATTAACAATTTATTTTATAAAACAGTTAGCAACATCATCTAAACAGCTCATACCAAACTTGACTAAAAATTAGGGGTGACAAATTGGGTAATCATATTTTTTTTCCTGACACGACACGACACGATGTCGTGTTTTTTTAACTAACAAGAAAACTAACTGATTAAAAAACGACAATCACGACATGACAAAAATAACATAAAATAACAATTAGTTTTCTACTTTTTTTAATTAATATTTAATTATACATGACTCGAAAAACACGACAGATAAATACTAAATCGTGTAAATTTCGTTTCAAATTTTGAACACGAATACTAAACGACACGACATCGTGTTTTTTTTATATTTGAACACAACACGAACACGAATTCAAATTTCAGTTTCGTCTCAATTTCATTTTATATCGTATATCAACTATCACCCCTATCCAAAACATATTTAAATCACAAAAAAAATAATTAAATCTAAGTTTGAATGTTGAACCTACCTATACAATTTTTTGCATCTAAATTATGGTGGCACTAACAACCATAATATGATGGTCGACATGCCAAGGGACAACATAGTCATTGTAATTTATCCGTACACGGTCCAAAAACGCACACCGTGTCTTCCAGTCTCAAGCGCCGGTTTCCTTTCACCATATCCAACTAAATGACAACTTTACCCTTCCTTGTTTTCCCTATAGGATAATCGATCGCTTTCTCCGCTTCATATAAAACTTACGTATCGCACACATCATAGTGCCAGGGGTCCAGGGTTGCCCAACCTAATTCGTAATCCTATTTCTGGATATTCCGAGAAGTTCGCAATTCTAGTAGCTCAAGATTCTTCCCCAATTTACTCAATCTTTTTCCATATCAATGGATTCGTGACGACGTAAGTGGTTTCTTCGATTCTCTCCTTTTGTATTACCTGATCACTTTTTGACCTAGGTCATGTTCTTCTTCCGAATATTAGTTTCCATGATTCATTTCTTTCATTTTGTTAATACTGAAATGTGATTTACTATCTTTCTTCTGGTTAAACTGTCTTTTTTGATATATACGAGGACCATGTTTGTTTAAGACCTGAAAACCTGGGCTGTAGTTTTGCGACTCCCTTTTGGAGCACCATGATTATTCACTACATAACAATACCTGAGATATTTCTGTTTTGATTTCTTTCTCTCTCTCTCTCTCTCTCTCTCTCTCTCTCTCTCTTTTATATCGATTTATACGTTAACTGTTTGAATTTTGTGGTTTGTGTAGGAAGTAGATTGAATTGACAACATCGTCCCGATTCTGTTTGTGTTTGCTCAATGGCTGCTACTTCAGAAACTGTTCTTCAAGTTCTATGTAATGCTGGGCCTAGCAAATCCCATACCAGATTATCCTCCAACAAGTCAAATTTCTTGGGTTTATCTAAACATGGCTTCAATTCTGTAAGGGCAAAAGGGTCTAGTTGCACCAAAATAGAAAGTTCAAGGCATAAAAACCACAGGAGGATCTGTGCATTTCATATTGTTGACCCTGTTCACCATGGATCAAATCATAATGATCGATTTAGGTCTTTGAGCTGTAAATGCCAAAAAAGTGACAGTGTTACTGATGTGGTTAATGAAGAACTAAACAGGAAGATTAATGGAAAGATAGATCCTCTTCTCGATGGCAATTTGGGTACAAATGGAAATGGAGCTTTTAGCAGCGTATTACCAAATGCTGACATAGACTCCAAAGAGGAGGAAGCATGGGAGTTATTAAGAGCTTCCATGGTTTATTATTGTGGTAATCCAGTTGGAACTATTGCTGCTAATGATCCAAGCGACTCTTCCATTCTCAACTATGATCAAGTCTTCATACGTGATTTCATCCCATCTGGGATTGCTTTTCTTTTGAAAGGAGAGTATGATATTGTTCGCAACTTCATCTTACACACCCTTCAGTTACAGGTGATTAATGATTTCCCACTCTTAATCTAATAAAACCATGTCACTACATACCTTTTTTTGTTCATATTTTATCTTTATTACTTCATAGAGTTGGGAGAAAACTGTGGATTGTCATAGTCCTGGACAAGGATTAATGCCTGCAAGCTTTAAGGTACGTACAGTTCCACTTGATGGTGATGATTCTGCAACTGAAGATATTTTAGATCCTGATTTTGGTGAAGCAGCCATTGGTCGAGTTGCACCAGTTGACTCTGGTAAGTAAAAGTCACCTTCTTTATCATTTATAAACAGAAGGGTAGAATCGTCATTTACTCTCACATTGATTCAGGGTTGTGGTGGATCATATTGTTGAGAGCATATGGGAAATGCACAGGGGATCTTTCTGTTCAAGAAAGGATTGATGTGCAAACTGGAATTAAGATGATTTTGAAGCTTTGTCTTGCTGATGGTTTTGACATGTTTCCAACTCTTTTAGTGACTGATGGATCATGTATGATAGATAGGCGTATGGGAATTCATGGACACCCTTTGGAAATTCAGGTACCCTTTTTCTTTCTTGAACATCTTATGTAGCTAAATGCAAGAAATAGCAATGCACTTTCATTGGTTTATTTACGAACAATATTCACCAATCAGTATAATCTCCTAATAAGAAAGGAAAAAAATTTAAAAGTACAACAATGCTATAAATGGATACCCTTTTTATAAAACAATACCTTAATGCTATAAATGGATACTTTTTTCATAAATGAAAGTATATTGCTATTTCTTGCAGGCGTTATTCTACTCAGCCTTACTTTCAGCAAGGGAGATGCTTACACGTGAAGATGCATCAGCAGATTTAATGACAGCATTAAGCAATCGTCTTGTTGCATTATCATTTCATGTGAGAGAATATTATTGGGTTGATATGAAAAAGCTTAATGAAATCTACAGATACAAAACAGAAGAGTATTCGTATGATGCAGTTAACAAATTCAACATTTATCCAGATCAAATTCCACCATGGTTAGTTGAATGGATGCCAAATAAAGGAGGGTATATGATTGGAAACTTGCAGCCAGCTCATATGGATTTTAGGTTTTTTTCTCTTGGGAATTTATGGTCGATTGTGAGTAGTCTTGCAACAAGTGAACAATCACATGCGATTTTGGATCTTTATGAAGCTAAATGGGGACAACTTGTTGGTGATATGCCATTGAAGATTTGTTATCCAGCTCTTGAAGAGCAAGAATGGAGGATTATTACTGGAAGTGATCCAAAAAACACGTAGGTATTGTTTGGTGTGGGAATGGAATCGTTCATTCCGTTGATGGAATGGAATTGGCCA
This sequence comes from Lactuca sativa, assembly GCF_002870075.4. NCBI lineage: Eukaryota > Viridiplantae > Streptophyta > Magnoliopsida > Asterales > Asteraceae > Lactuca > Lactuca sativa. The sequence goes on along the minus strand of NC_056628.2, from coordinate 58,215,155 downwards.
TTCACAAAGGAATGTGGTTCTTTCCATTTTGTTAATTTTCATTCCTTCTTTTTTATTCCATCGTGGAATGGAATGAAAATTACAATACAACCCGTTTTTATTTACGACATAAATCTTTTTTAAAAATAAGATATCATTATTTTATATAAAAATATTATTTTTATTCCAACTGATTTGGGTTTTTATTACCTTTTAAATTAATGTGTAGAAAGGAGCTACAATTATACATTTTGTACATACTATTCAAATATAATATACCAATTCCTTCTATTCCTATGGAATGTAATGACTCATTGGTTGTATTCCATTACATTGTCCACTCCATTCCATTCCATCCATACCAATAATGTATTTGACTTCTTGTTCTTGATTATTTCATTAATAGTAAAAAAAATGGTATACAGTTTCATGACATTTGTTTTATTATGTAGGCCTTGGTCTTACCACAATGGAGGTTCTTGGCCAACTTTACTTTGGCAGGTCAGTTTCATCCTTACAAACTGCAAAAAATATTCTTTGGATTGATGAAATTGAAGAAGGAATGGAATCGTTCATTCCCTTCTATACAAATTCCTAACTTTTTTTTTGTGTTATTATTATTCAGCTGACTGTGGCAAGCATAAAGATGAATAGGCCTGAAATTGCTGAAAACGCAGTAAAAGTTGCTGAAAGACGAATTGCAAAAGACAAATGGCCCGAATATTATGACACCAAAAGAGGAAGATTTATCGGGAAACAAGCACGCCTTTTTCAAACATGGTCAATTGCAGGATACATTGTTGCAAAACAACTACTTGCAAATCCAGATGCTGCAAAGATGCTAGTGAATATTGAGGATATGGAACTTGTTAATGCGTTTTCTTGCATGCTTAGTGCGAATCCAAGGAGAAAAAGATCACGAAAAGGTCTCAATCAAAGCTTCATAATCTAAACCGGAATGGAATCAGAATAGTAATTTGTTATGGTAATGGAGTTGGAGTTGGAGTTGGACCTTATAGTGGTAGTGTTTTGAGGTTGATGAAAGGAATGAGGCATGGTAGGGAATAGGGATGGGGTAATGGAATAAGGAAGGTAACGGAATAAGGCATTACATTCCATGATTATGTTTTGTTTGCTTATAGGAATTTCGGATGGTGTTTTTTTATTATATATGTAAATACAATATATAATTTTGCAAAATGATTATTCTTCCAAGCTTCAACAAACTTGACTTGGTTTGCAAATTGCAATGTCTCATCCCAAGAACATCATGTGTACTGTGGTGTAAGTTAGGTACACAGTGTTGACATAAGAATCTAATTAATGTACATAAGGAGCCCAAACAACATTGTCATAATTATATGAAAATAGCCTTCCAAAATCGTAGTTTCTAGATGGGTTAAGTCTTCTTCAAGATCAATGTTGCTTTGTTCTCTTTACATTGAATTATAGTAGTCCTTTACCATATTTAAATAAACTTGGAGTTCTCGAATAAAGAACTAGGTTGATAAGTTGGTGGGATCTCCTTCATATTTTTCAACTTTTTAGAATTATATGGGTGAACGGAGTTGATGGCGGGTTGGGTAAAATGGTCAATGGCACCGTTGGGGTGACGAATCCAAGGTCTCATAGCGAGTCGGGGAACCTGTCAACTAGTCATACTTTCTTTTTAACTTTTTTTATACAATTTTACAAATATAAATACCTATCTTTACTTTAAACAAACCACTCCTCCGATTCCATTACACACCACTCCAATTTCATCCAATTCCCTATAAGGATTCTCGTTGCAAATCCACATAAGGCGATTTTAGTCAAAGACGCAACTGTTGAAACAAAAACACTACTCAAGATTTTCCATTTTTTGTTCAAGAAACCCAAACCCCACTCTATTTACAATATCCAAACCATCAACAACAATATAACCAAGTCTTAATCCAACAATCCTACAACCAATTTCGTCTTCTGCAAGATAATATCGATCATACTCACCACATGCAGTTTTCTCAAATGGTTCTGGAAACCCCATACCAATGTGCTCCTCGTGAGATCTTCCAGTTTCGTGATACTCAAAACATAGAATCCGAAGAATATAGTGATGTGCTCGCTTCCGTCTGAAATGAGCAAACTAGTGACGACCACGAACCCGTTGTTGAGAATACACACAATTATACAAAACGCCAAAAGTCAAAGAAATGGTCAGAAAACGAAGAGGCGGCTTTGGCTAAGGCATGTGCGTTTCTAGAGTTAAGGCACACAAAAAATCAACAACGGTCTCAAGCATTATGGGAGCGGGTTCATGACCATTTTAATGTTTAAGTGGGAGGTTCAAATTGGACAAGGCATCAAGTGAATTCAAAATGGAACGATCTTTAAAAGAACTGTAACGATTTCAACATCTACAACTGTAAGTTGAATATTCTGGCTAGCGGGAGATCCGAGGTCGATGTTTTAAAATCGACACAAAGCGAGTATCAGAGGCTTACTAACATGAAAGCTTTTCCCCATGAAAAAGATTGGGATATTCTAAAAAAACCACACAAAATGGTTGCACGTAAAAAAAACACAGTGAGTCTTCATTGGTGAACTTGGAATGCTCTCGTTAGAATGAACTCTTGTATTTTTTTTAAAGTGTTGATGGTGAAGAATACTCTCTAGACTGAGCCTTCTTTATAAAAAAGAACAAAAACATCTTCCTTCAAAACTTACACAACATCTGCAGATGCACAATTTCAACTTGGATTCGGCCAACAAGAGGAGGTGTTTCATGTTGTTGACTCGCCACCTTGGAGACAACAGAAAGAAAAGAAAATGACATTGACATCCTCACAACATAACGAAATAGTTTATATCGTCAACGAAATCGTCGACATCCACACTGTAAATAAATCGGAGGTAGAAGAGAGAAAACGCTACCGAGATGAAAGACATTGTTTTATAAGAGAAATCGAGTAACGGAAAGTTCAATTGTTGGAACACAAGATAGAGGCCCAATAGATGCAGTATTTTATCAATCTGCATTATTGATCGGAGGTGTTCTGCAAACGGGTGATTAAGAGGAAATGACAAATTGTAACAAAATATATATATGGTTGGGAGCATGCATTTTATTTTAGGAATTAGGAATTTTAATTATTATATTTTTTTTAATTGTCGTTTTATCTTCTTCTTTTTCATTTGTACTAGTTTCTTTTTATAAAAAAATGTTATGTTTTACGTTATTTTTATTTTTATTTTTTTAGTTTTAAATTAATAGTAATAAAAGTTACATCAAAAAAACGAAAATTGAATGGTTTGGGAGGGATTAGAAAGATGAATTTCTATGTGTGGTGTGATTGGAAGGGTGGAAGAGAGAGACTGTGTTGTGTGATTGGAAGGGTGGAAGAGAGAAACGAGAAAAAGATTGATATGTCAAAAGGCAATGATTTGACAAATGGATTGCCAAGAGTGGGAAAGATCCACCCTAATATCAAAGATTTGAAAGTTTGGTGGAACTATACGGAGGTTTAGAGTGATTTAGGTAGCTAAATAGATATTGGGGTGAAAAAATGGTTGGGAAGTATTCAGGTATTTATAGGGTGAGTTTTGGGAGAGAAATATTTATAGGGTGAGTTTTAGGAGAGAAATTGGAGACCGATTTCTAGTCGTTGGTAGACCAGGACAGAGACCGGTCCAACCCAAGATTCATCTGGGACCGCCTCGGGACAGACGGTTTGTTGAAAATAGGGGGACTTGACCATACAGGTCTGCACCATCTATGAACTTTTTGTTCTGAGACCGGTTCATCTTCTATCTATTTCGGAGACCAGTTTTTTTTGGTCTATTTCTAAACAATACACAAAATTGGTTTCAAACCCCCAAATAGAACTGATTAAACTTTAAATAACTATAATAAAAAATAAAAAAATAAAAAAAACATTACTTTTTATTTAAGAAAGACATAATTGCAATCTAATTCAAATAATAATATTTTAAAAGAAGTACAAATGGGTCATGCTATGATTTCGTTCCATTCAATGATTTAGTTGATAATAAAGAGTTATTCAATGTGTACTTAAACTTCAAGAAGTAAACTAATTTAATGTTATTTCGATCACTCTACAAGACAATAATCCCACATCACTCATCAACGCAGGCCCTAGTGTCTGAAGCATCACCTAGACTCATTCGTCGCCATGTATTTGTTTTTGTCCTCATCAAACACCTTGAATGGTTCCATCATATCCGTCTTTTACTACTTACTACTTACTAGTCTACTTTTATAGTTTTTGTTACCATTCTCTGTCTAATCTGCATAATGTGTATACACTTAGTTTCATCATACAAAAACTTCAATGTAAGAATAATGCTACAATAACAAGTAGGGAGTAAAAATGGTACCGTACCATATATTTTTTTCCAAATTATATACCATACCAATTATAGTTGGTATAAAAATACAATTACTATTACCATATACCATACAAAATATACTCAGGGTCGGTCCAAACATATATGGGGCCCGGGGCGAAAAGAAAAAAAAAAAAAGGGTCTTTCAAATACAAATATAATAAAGATTCAAAAAATTATCATTACTCTTCAATATAGACGTTCTCAATTAGAAATAAAAAAACAAACTAAATTGTTTATATTTTGAGCTAAATTGAGTTTCAACCAACTTTAGGTCCTAAAAATCATTTCGGTAATATATATATATATATATATATATATATATATATATATATATATATATATATATATATATATATATATATAAACTACATAGTCCATAAATTTTGGGCCCCCTGGAGTCGTGGGCCCTGGGCGGTCGCCCGGATTGTCCACCGTCTGGACCGGCCCTGAATATATTGTGTAAAATATATATATAAGCAAAAGGATGTAATATATCATATACCACATGAACTACCTCCTTGTACATTGTGTTACAATAGCCAAACTACAAAAAAAAAAAAAAAAAAAAAAAAAAAAAAAAAAAAAACCCTCACAAATAGTCATTGTACATTTACAATACATAATGGAGATCAAACCTAATTAATCAAATATTACATGTATACTCATGGTAGGAAGTAAGTTATAAGAAAATAAATTACAAAAGAAAAGCTTCAAAATTAAAGATAAGAGAAGATAAAATGAAATTCTAAATATGTTTTTAATGTATAAAAGTTAATATATATATATATATATATATATATATATATATATATATATATATATATATATATATATATATATATATATATATATATATATATATATATATACGAGAATGAATGATAAAATGTAAATGAAAATTAATGGGAAGATGACTGAAGCTACGAGGGATGCCGAAAACCAGCTAAAACATACATCAATCGATAATAAGAATGTAATAAAGACAGTCCAAACAAGGTTAATAGTAATATGTGGAAAAAAAAAAAAAGATTAAATATGAACAAAACCTAAACTATATTAGCTTTATAAGTCTTTAAACCTTAAAAAATAGAAAATTATAAATATAGTCAAAATTCTTAATTAGCAAAAAAAAAAAATAAATAAATAAATAAATAGAAACATGTTTTTTAAAAATAGCCAACAATTTCACCTATGGAATTGGTCGACTATGAAATTGTTCTCATCCCCGTTGATTTCACTAAATGGGCTATGAATTTGGCCCATTTCGACCACATCAAGCCCAATAATGTATAGGTATAAAAATATTGTTTTTTTTTTTTTTTATGAAATCGGATGGCTAAGAGCCACCGACGATTGCGATTTCCTCTAGCTTGACTTGTAATTTTGGAGTTTTTTTTAATAAAAGTTTGTCATTATGACTATAATTTTTATATATTAAATACGATTTTTGATCTGTTTGACTATGATTTCGTACATTTTTACTAATGTATATATAAAATGTATATAAAAACTGGACTATCGGTGTTTTTCGACAACTATATTTTTTACTAAAATAGTATGAGTTCTACAGAGTTTCGGAAGTGGGTGTTATAGCATTTTATCTTAGGAATTAAGAATTTTAATTATCATATCTATTTTTTAATTGTCATTTTATCTTTTTTTTCATGTGTACTTATTTCTTTTTAATAAAAAAATGTTATGTTTTATTATTAGTTTTTTAGTTTTAAATTAGTAATAGAAGTTATATAAAAAATGAAATTTAAGTGGTTTTGTAGGGATGAAAAATATGAATTTCCATATGTTGTGGAATTAAAGAGATTGAAGAGAGAGAACAAAGAAAAAAAAAAGATGTGACGACAAACAATAATTTGAGAAATCGATTGCCAAGAGTGGGAATGATGGATACAATTTCACATGTGGATTTGGCCAACTATGAAATCACCCTCATCACCTGTGATTTCACTAAAGAGGTTATAAATTTAGCCTATTTCAACCACATCCACCCCAATAGCGTGTAGGAATAAAACGTAAGAATTATTGTTGTTTTTTTTATGAAATCGCAGTTGGCTAAGAGCCACCTGTGATTGTGATTTTCTCTGGCTTGACTTGCGATTTTGGTGTTTTTTCTTAATACAAGTATGTCATTTTAACTATGATTTTGTATATATTAACTATGATTTCTGACATGTTTGACTATGATTTCATACATTTTTACTAGTCTATATATAAAATGTAGATAAAAATGGACTATCAGTGTTTTTTTGACATGTAACGCCCCAAAATTCATAACCAAAGTTTTTGTTTTTATAGTAAATAAACCATCAACCAACATATTCATCAAAACCATTAAGTATTCAGATTGAATCAAACAACATCCCCAAACTACATCAAAGTCAATAAGCGGAAAATCATAGTGTGTGCAGTGCGATCATCTCGAGCTCTTCTCCTTCGAATTGGAAGCACTTTAAACATTAACTAAAAATCGTAAGCACAAAGCTTAGTGAGTTTCCAAAAATACTTCATACCATACATACAATGGGCCTTACCCGACAACCATCGGTCCCCGCCCTGAAAAGATATATCAGTAACATGCGATGAGCCCCGCCCAACACACTCATCAGGCCCCACCGAGTATACATGCAAATACATACAACACATGAAAAAGTCACGTAGATAGCTAGCATACAAATAACCATAATCCAATGGGCTGACATTGATGCATACATGAGCCTTCAACCTGATTGGACCACAGTATTGGGCCTGCAGGCTATCTGCACCACTATTAGAGCCTTCAGTATGACTGGACCAATGTGGCTGGCCTACAGCCTATCCGAACCACTCTTCGGGCCTTCGGCTTGACTGGACCGCCTCGCAGGCCTTCAGTTTATCCGGACCGCCCTGGGTATCTTAGCCTTCAGCACAAAGCAGGACCATCTCAACCCAACCGACCATAACACATCAACATATATCATAACAACCAATATCCAACAAATACAAGTAGCCATACAGATCTACGGGTCTAACACATATCCAACAATACAAGTAATTATATAGCTCTACCAGTCTAACGTGTATCAGTAATCATCAGGTAATCATATAGATCTACCACATACTCAGTATAACATCTATAAATATATCAGGATTTCAAATCCAGTGGGCCAACACTAGTGCCTTCGACTCACAAGTACAATGAGGAAAAACTCACCTATCAGTCTGAAAAGATCGTTGAATAGGACACAACTCTGAATATCAGCTCAATCGGTTACCTATTCATTGGAACACGACCAATCTTAACTTATAACCAAAATACCCAAAATACCCTTAGTTTAAACTTAATCAAACCCTGGTCAAAGACAAAAGTCAAAAAGTCAACGAGTCAACTCAGCTGAGTACGTTGGGTACTCAGCTTGTACGTGGGGTGTACTCGAGCATTGACCAAAAGCGGGGGTTTGACTGCGTACGCGCATCGTATCACTTGGTACCCCCAGCGTACGCGCCTGGCTCCTTTTCCATCTCATTGAGAGCTTAATGCTTAAGCCCTTATATCCAAATTATAGATCTAGAACCAAATGTTGTCCTTGACCATAAAGTTTACAACTTTATGGTCTTTCATGGCTATTAAGTGCTAAATACCAAAAACACTAACCTTTTAACCCATTAAGACATCCAAACTCACGCATAAAAGGGAAATAATGACAAAGACCACATTTTTTGCTTCTAAACACTTCAAAACATTTGAAATGACAGCTTAAACGGATTGGAGTAGTTCATACTCAAAATACCAAACTAATAGGACCAAAAGAACACAAACTTCATGACCAAACTAGATCTAAGCATAGCTTCATCAAGTTCATAGTTTTTTTTTACCTTCAAAGAGTATCCAAAGATGATGTGATTCTGGGATCCAAGATGCTACATACTTCTAGGATGATATGTTCTTCTTCCTTCCTCCTTCAAGTTCACCAAAACACACACACCAAGCTCAAAAATGGCTTCAAAAGGATTAAGGTTTGCTAGGAGCTCGAAATAGGGTTGGGGACTAATGAAAGGAATGAGACTTAGGACATAAGGATGTTTAAATAGGGTCCAAACCCTAAAAATTAGGGTTTGAGATCTTGCCATGTACGCCATGCATATGCTATGTACGCCTAACATACGTGCCCCTCGCCCAAAAATTACAAAAATGCCACTATGGGCCACTTTGCAACAATCTTCACACATAAGGGCAAAAATGCAATAGATTTTCATATTTGGGGTTTAAAATGGAAACACATCAATATGTTACATATTTATTGGGTGAAACAAATAATTTACTTAATATTAAACAACATGGATAATAAACTAGTAAACATATATTAAATATGAAAAGAATATTGCAAAAAAAAAGCGACATTAATATTATCGTGAGTAAGAGTTATTAATAATGTATTAAATATGAAAAAAATAGCGAAATTTCAAGTCGCTAATAATAAATATTATACCTTATAAACTAGTAAAAATATATCAAGTACCGCAAAAAAAAAATACAAGTCACTAATATTAAATATCAAGCATTATAAACTAGTAAAAGTATATCAAATATGACAAGAATTTGACAAAAAAAAATTGTACAAATCACTAATGCAATACGTATTTATCAATGCCTCGCTGCCATTCTCATCTAAAAAAAAATGTGACCTACGATTTGACCCTTATGAGCTGAGATTTCCGCCTAGTCAATTAAGAATTCCTCTAAAAAAATTAAATATATAAAACCTAGTAAAACACGATTAAGACATGAAATAAGTAGATAATTTATAAGGATTTCAGAATAATAATGTTCTTGAGCAATTAGAGAGAGTAGAAAGGATTTTTTAAAATTAGAAGTGTGAAAATAAATATTTCAATAATTTAATGTTTATATACTTCATTCATGGCTGAAAATTGGCCTAAATTCTAGCCCAACAAGACTAAATAGAAGGTGAGGCTAATGACCTGTGATTTGGACGTTTATAGTTTATATATTAAAAAAAAAAAAGGAAAAATTTATGAAATGATAAAAAATGGGATAGTTTGAAAAACAAAATGACCAAGGATTTAGGAATTTCGGAAAATATCACGATTTCTACATAGAGAAGCTTTGCGGAATGTTAATCCTTTGTGGAAATGACGTGATAGGGGAAAAAGACAAAAATTTTAGTTGAATACATGGTTCCGTAGAGATGTCATATGCGGATCTATTTTTCAGAGGAGTACCTCTAAGAAAACGTTCTTCGCTGAAACATGTCCTAATAACGATTTTGGTATGTGTTTTCTTTTAAATCTAAGTGAATCTTATACTATGTTTCTAAGTCAATTTAAACTCTCAAAAATTGACTTAGAAACGTATTTTTATACTTTTAAGTTGACTTAGATTTAGAAGAAAACACATACCAAAATCGTTATAATTAAGACATGTTTCAGCGAAAAACATTTTCTCAGAGGAATATCTCTGAAGAAAAGATCCATAGAAGGCATCACTGCGAAACCGATGCACCCTCTGCAAAACAATGCATTCCACTAAATTTTTTGTCTTTTTCCTCTGCCATGTCATTTCCTCAGAGCATTTACCCTTCCTCATAAGATTTATCCTTCCGCAGAGCTCTTCTCTACGGAAATTGTGGTTATTTTCAGAAATATCTAAATCATTGGTCAATTTTTTCAAACTACCTCCTTTTTTTGTCATTTCATAAATTTTTTCAAAAAAATATATTTTTTACAAAATCATTAAGAAATTTGGTTATATATATATATATATATATATATATATATATATATATATATAGGTTCAGGTTCATTTGATACCATTCTAATTTTGTGAGACTGTGAGACCAAATCTAAAAATAATTTTAAAATGCAAAATAAATGGAAAAACCCAAAAATTCTTTTTTTAAATATTATTTTCGGAACTTGAATTAACTAAAAAAAATTAAAAAAATTAAAAAAAAATCCTCTTTTTTTTTTGAAAAATACGTGAAATATTCTAAATAGAATATTACACTGACATATTCTAAAAAATAATTTTAAAATGCAAAATAAATAGAAAAATCTAAAAATTCTTTTTTTAAATATTATTTTCGGAATTTGAATTAACTAAAAAAATAAAAAATAAATAAAAAAATCCCATTTTTTTAAAAAATACGTGAAATATTCTAAATAGAATAGAATATTACACTGTACATATTCTAAAAATAATTTTAAAATGCAAAATAAATGAAAAAATCAAAAAAAAAATTTAAATATTATTTTCGGAACTTGAATTAACTAAAATTTTTTTTTTTAAAAAGTAAAATAAATAAAAATAAATAAAAAAATACGTCTCACGGTCTCACAAAATTAGGCCGTCTCACATGAACCTAACCCTATATATATATATTAAAAAAGGACTAACAAACCATTAATCAGGACCTCTTTCTGTTTCTATAATTTACTCTAGCTTTTAGTATGTAATTTGCATTACTAAAAAGTATAAATTACATTTTTGATCCTACGTATAGCTATTTTTTCAATTTTGGTTTCAATTTTTTTTTCACTTTTTAATCATTATTTGATTTTAACGGTTTTGTAGTTTTGTTCCTAAAAAATATAATCACGTACAATGACAAAAAAAATTGTTTCAAAAGTAACTACCAAAATTTTATGAAAAAAAAATAGTTTTTAATGGAAATTAAAAGAAAAAAAAAAGATAAAAAATCCAACTACAGACAAAAAATATAGTAGTACTTTTCAATCTTATAACGTCACTCTCGACGACCTAAATCCTAATCATTATTTCGTATGTTTAAAAGTAAACGTGTTTTTATATTTCAAAAAGGTAATATTTTTTAACCAAAATTTGTTTTTAGTATTATTTGTTATTCTACCCAATAGTCTATCGGGTAAAGCACTCACTTCTCGGACAGGAGATTTAGGCCCCGTTTGATACGTATCTTTTCAGGTTCAAACAGATCTTTCTGGCTGAATGGACCGGAAAGACTGTTTGATTTGCACAAAAAAATGGGTCTTTCCTAGTAAGATATGTCTTTCCCAGAAAGCCCCAAAATCATATCTTTCTGGCTGAATAGGCTGGAAAGACAATTATACACCAAACCCCGTCTCTTTCTTTCTTTATTGGATTATTAATTTTTTTAAATAACTTTTTTTTTAATTTATTTTTTATTGAATTATTACTTTTTTTTTCATCATTCAACACAGTCAATCAGATATACAATCAAACAACATGGTTTCTTTCCCAATCAGAAAACTTTTTCAGACAACACTTTATCGGACAGCACTTTCTCAGACAGAAACTATCAAGTTCAAGAGTTTGAGGGTTTCTACTAGAAGTTGGTCAGAAGAGAGTATACGACCTATTTCGAAACCCACTTTTATTTTCTGTTAATAATAATCACTTTCTAACATCTAACTATGTCTCTATTTAAACCACTTTTAAGTATGTTACTATTAATGAAGGACTAAGTTGATTATTAAGTGTTGTGAAAAAGAAGGTTGTTTTTACGATGGATATGTCGAAATGGGAGAAATATTTAATACAAGACTGAAAAGTATAAAAGGGTACAAGTGGAACTGCATGGTTTTATCTCCACTTCGGTTAAAGAAATAAATGAAGATTGGGAGGTGTAAGTGATGGGTCATCACTCAATGACTCAATGCATAAGATAAAGGTACAAGTACTTTCTGCACCATCGACTTTCATGACCCACAACTATTGTGTGTATATTTTCTTAATCATGATGTTTGATATTTTTATTATATAACAGGTGGTGTGTCCTTATTGTTTGGTAGATCGGTATTAATAGGGTACGCTAATTTAATTTTAAAAATTGCATGAAAACATATTTTGATATAATTCTATTATAACAATAAGAAACTAAATAACAATATATTTATATAAAAACAAAATAATGTCTGTTGTGGATAGAGACAATGTACTCATTTAAAAGATTGTACCATTTGAACCGTTTATGTTGAAACTACCTGTTTACCTTATGACCCGTTTTGTGGGTTATAAATCATGGATGAATAACAATATTTTATCGTTTATGTTGAAACTATGTGGCTACCTTATGACCTGTTATGTGGGTTATAAACGGTGGATGAAAAATAATATTTTAAACAATTCTACACCTCAAATGTTAGGTTCCGACCACATGACACATTAGATTTATATAAGAACAAAATAATATCAACTTCAAATTGTTGACACATTGTTTTTGAGGCTCGGGCAATATATGAAATTCTTTTTAGGTTGGTCAAACTTATTGATAAGTTTTAGACGTTTAGTAGATCAATTTGTTTATAATTTGATTGGAAAAAGTTTGTTCAAACAAATTACATAATAAAAAATTCATAATTGTCCATTTAAAACAAATTTTCAATTGAAACCAATTCACTGCATAATTACCGAATGATTTCTCCATAATAATGCGTGAATTGAAGTAATGTTCAAACAAATTACCAACTAAAACGTGATTTTTATCATAAGCACTAAAATCAATGATTGTACCGATAGATTTTTTTCAACAATATTATTCTTGATTAATGTTATCCATTTTCTTGCATCCATCGACCATCCAATAATTTCTTTAGAATCATCAGAATGAATCATCTCCGACCTTCAGCTTCTTGACACGTCTCCTCACATCTTGGAATCCAATACAACCATGGTGCTCAAAGTAAATCAGACAAGTCAGGGGCGACTCAACCAGTTTGGGGCTCTATGCAAACCAAAATTTTGGGACCTTTTGGTATTTACTATACTTAATCGCGAAAGAAGAATCTGCCAATACTATTCTACTTCAAAGTTCAAAAAACAAATTTATTCATTCTTTTGTGCAGAAAATAAAAAACAGATTTCATCATCAAACAGATTTAGCTTCATCAACATAACAAAATTTATCATAGATTATAAAATTATCACAATACACAAACTCACAATCATATATAATCAACAATGGATGGTATGAGCTATGGAGAAATGGAGAATCAGAGGAAGAACTGAAGAAGAACATACATTTTCACATTTATAGAATTCAGCCTTGTTAAGATCTAGCATTGTCCACATAAATAAAGTGTTTTGGCTACATCAGAGCAAACACAAAAAATTAAAAATAAAAAATTTTAATTACTAACTTCAAAATCCAATAATATCATTAAAGAATAGAAAGCATAATAGAGACCATATCTCTTTCTACAACCTAAACAAAACACCTATATATCAATTGTTTCACCAATGTAGGTAACAAAACAATTCAAAGGCAATTCTCTATTTGTGTTTTAATCAACCAATTCCACACATTGAAAGGAACATCTAACAACTAGTTTTCAAGTTCAGAGCATTAGATGTTAAACTAAATATCCTTTCAAGAAAACAAGCTACACAAGCTCAAACTTAGCAATCCCAATTTCAACAGGATGGCAAGGGAGAAATCGTAAGTAAGAAAATCCTTCAATAGTGACCTAAAACCGAACTCAATCAGAATAAGAATCAGTATTCAAGAATCACCAAATTAATTGAGTTCTTAACACTTGACAACCTTTCTTTTAGAATTAACAATGAATCTAACCTCTTTTTTTTTTGAACAATCAAGAATCGATCAGAACCAAGAAAAGAAGAATCGAGTATCAGAGAATTAGACTTGTAATGGTTTCTGCAGTTCCGAGGAGAATGAAGAATGAAACCGGAGATTCAGAGAAAGAAGAACAATCACATTCAATTTCTGTCAAAAAAATAATTTATGCGGTTCTATTTCTGCCATGGTTCTAAAAAACGCGCCATGGCGTGCCTCAAGGTGTGTCATGACGTGAGGCGTGGTGTAGCCGTTACGAAAACGTCAAAGGCGGGTTTGTTAAGCGTAGCGCCCAAATAACGTGTCAAGGCGCGCCTTATCGCGATATGACGCGAGTTTTTTCAAGGCGCGGATTTTTTATTTTTTATTTTTATTTTTTTTATCAGGACTAAAATAATTAAGTTTTTGTTAACATCTTATATTAAATACTAATATACCACTTCTAAAAACTTGATATACTTGATAAAAACCAATAATTATATGATTTATCTCTTGTAATATATAGAAAATAGTCACGCCTTGAAAAACGTCATGACTCGCCAAGGCTTGTCATAGCTTAACTTTTACCTTGCCGTCAAACCACGCCTCACGTTATTTAGAACCTTGATTTCTGCTAATGTGTACTAATGGAGAATATAAATCGATAGTTCCTTAATATTTGGGTTATGTGGGGCCCTTTAGATTTAGGGCCCTAAACAAGGGCTTAGTTTCAATCTATGTAAAACCGGCCCTGCCACAAGTTTATGTACAATCCCAAAATGTTGTGAAATGGATGTATGTTAGAAATATGGTTTAGTGGCACTTGGAAATCTGAGAATCATGATAATCACTTTCAAATCGAAGTATTTATGTGGTACTCCCAAATCCTAACTGGATAAGACTCAGAGAAAATCAGAGAGAAAGAAAGAGAGAATGAGATTGTGTAATTTCGTGAGTACCAGAAAAAACTAACTAAAATTGGTTATAAACCTTCCTTGTCTGAAAACTGACAAAACTGTCATATAACAGTTTTTCTCAACAGTCAAAACTGTTACAAATCCGGGTTTTGTATAAGGATTAATGCAAAGTCAAAACCAAGCCAAATAGTCAAAACCAGCCAGGGGCTCTGTTGCCCCCGGACCCCCGATTGTTCAGGGGCTTCGCCCCTAAATGACAGTATACTTTGATACTTGATCAACTTAAACAAGTGTGTACTCCACACTTTCCTTACTTGTTTAATATTTATCAAGATCATTTTTAGTCAACAAAATAATCTCATTACACTTAAATAACATTGATGATAACATATCATCAACAATATATATGTTATGATTTTGTAAATACAATGATGCAAAAGTATATATATATATATATATATATATATATATATATATATATATATATATATATATATATATATATATATATATATATATATATATTAACAACATGTATGCAATGCAATCTAAGAATCTGTGCGCGATATCCATTTGATATCTATGATAATTATTGCCCAATAAGAACTATTTATAATACAAAACATATTTACCGAATTACCGTCATTCAAACTTTTTTTTTATTTATACTTGTAAAAATCAAAATTAATATTTAATTTTACTTTCATACAAAACCTTTTTGTCTTATGTAAAATCCTCCTCAAAAATCAAATATCTAATGTATACATTTATACTAGATATTTAAATGAAAGAAATAAACAATAATGTTTTTCATGCTTGGGAGTTTTGCTATATTATATAATAATAAGTAGGCCTGACAATCGTGTCGTATTCGGGTTGGCGGATCGCACGTTGAAGAGTCAAAATATACCAACCCGAACACGACTCATTTAACTATACACGTCACAGGTTGGCAGGACACGGGTTTGCGGGTTTGGAACATAAACTCATATATGACCCGTCAACACATTTATTTATACAAGTTAACATGTTGGACTTTGATTCTTGGCTTTCCTCAGTTAACACTTAACAAATTAAATAGAAAATATAATCAACTAACACTTTTGAATATTGATAAAAGAAATGTAGGGTGAAATTTTTATTAAACAGTTCACATTAAGTAAAATATCTTTATGTTATTGGCTTTCTTCGGTTAACACTTAGGTGCTGTTTGTTTTTTCGAAGCGAAAATTCATGAAGTCTGCGGACCACCTCTGCAATCCTCTGTAGCAGAAGAGGTGGAACAAACGGTTGCAGCCTATAATAAGAAGCATGTTTGTTTTTTAACATCTGCAGACTGCTGCAGTAAACTGAAATTTAAATAAACTAATTTTATAAACTGAAAATAGTTCTCAACACCGAAATTTAATAATTCTAGTTTTAAAACATTGAAATAATAATAAAAAGAACATGTAAAAAAACAAAAATATAAAACTTTTTTTCTTAAAAAAAACTTTAAAAAATGTAAAAGAAGCTAATAATTTTATTCTAGAAAAAAAACTAATTTTAAAAAACATTAAAAAAGAAAATAATAAAAAAATTAAGAAAGTATTGTAAACATTGTCTACAAAGTTCGTAAAAAATTACACACGTTAAAAAAGATGCAACTAAAATTGAAAAATTAATAAAACGGTAAAAAAAATTAAAAAATTCATGTTAAAAAAATCGTGGAAATTATAAAAATAATATGTGTCACATCAGTAAATAAAAATTTAAGAAAATCAAAGTTTAAAAAAAAATTAAAAAAAAAAGTTATACAAAATTTTTTAAAAAAACACTTAGAAAAAATGAAAGCTGAAGAGGTTATAAGAGGCAAGTCAAGTGTTGCGCCACGCAACACACGCGCAGAGGTTTTGTAGTCTGAAGTCTTCCAAAAAACAAACTGCTGCGAGAGGGAAAGTGCTTTGTGTGTGCTGCGCCACGCAGCAATAAGTGGTTTGAAGAGGTTTTTATAGAAAAACAAACAGCACCTTAGCAACATCAAATTGATCATAGATTGGATCATACCTAAACGGGTTGGTAGGTCAACCCATATATTTTTTGACAAACCCATATACGAACCGTTAATAAACAGGTTGGCGGGTTGAAAAACTCAACTCAAACCCGTTTATTTTCGTGTTGGGTCACACGTCGTATCGAAAATTGTTAGGCCTAATAATAAAAGCATATAAAATAGTAGATTTTGTTAGAGCATCTTTAATAATAGTTTTTTCAAAAAAAATATATTATTTGAAAAACTTTTTACCAAGAGAAGACTTTTCTTAAAGCTCACTCCAAACACTTAGGCGGTGTTTGTTTTTTGTCTGCATATTTTTTGTCATCTTTTGTCTGCATCACGCAGACCACACACAAACATTAAGCTTCATAGATTGTTTTTTAGAAAATTGTAGACCTAAAAAGGTATGTGTGTCCGTTTTGGCGTAAATATAGAGTAAAGTCTTCAAACATTTTTAGATATCTTCTAGCTGAAAAAACACCTTTCACAGTTTAGTCGTTTTATATCAATGACCCGTTTATTTTCGTGTCGGGTCACGGGTCGTATCGAGAATTTTTTGGCCTAATACTAAGAGCATCTGGAATAGTAGATTTTGTTAGAGCATCTTTAATAATAGTTTTTTCAAAAGTTTTTTATTATTTGAAAAAGTTTGAAAAACTTTTTACCATTGACTTTTCTTAAAGGTCACTCGAAACACTTAGGCGGTGTTTGTTTTTTGTCTGCATATTTTTTGTCAACTTTTGTCTGCGTCACGCAGATCACACACAAACATTAAGCTTTGTAGATTGTTTGTTTTTTAGAAAATTGCAGACCTAAAAAGATATGTGTGTCCATTTTTGGCACAAATATAAAGTATAGTCTTCAAACATTTTCAGATATCTTCTAACTGAAAAAACACCTTTCACAGTTTAGTCATTTTATATCAATGACATAATTATATTTGCATTTAGGTACATTATGTTGTGCACCCACATCTAAAACATCAACACCGATTAAAATGATTAATATTTTCCATTTTAACTAGAACAAAATACATTAAATATCAAATATATTATTTAATTCATACCATATTACATTCATTTTTTTATATTACAACACGCTCAAAAAATAAACTTATTATATTATTGTCATTAATAAGGTCACAATAAATAAATAAAATAAAAAGGTGATTATGACAAATAAAAGTGTTATGTATTGATAGATATTTTTCTATCTAGATTTGTTAATTATTTATAGTAAAGTTATAAAAATACTAAGTTCAAAAAGATGATTTTATTATTTGACTAGAGATAAAGTATTTAGTTTATCTTTTTGTTGATCTCTATGAAGAATTTGAATGTGATAAAATGTATTGAATAAATATTTATGTCAATTTACAACAATTAATATCTATGTATATGATGAGGTTCGACAAAAGTAGTTGTCAATGTAACATGTATATGGATAATACATGGATGCGTAAACATTACAAGAAAATTCATTCTATAAATAATAGTGAAAGTAAGATTAAACCATATAACTATATAATAAATTTCATCATATTGACATATTAATAACCAACCCATTCTTGAAATAAAATAGTCGTGAGTGCCAAGTGAGATTAGTAAAGTGGTCAGGAGATAACAAAAGTAAGTTCAATTCTAAAAAGAAGGAATTTGTATATATTTGTATGCAAGTTATATCATAATTAATGACTAGAAGTATACATTCGTATATAGATACTTATATAGATGTAATAAGTTCAATATAACATTCATTCTGGAGAAATATTTCCAATTTTGGTTATTCACTCCATCTATGACACAACTCATATTAGATTGATTATCAATATATGTATACATACATATATATATATATATATATATATATATATATATATATATATATATATATATATATATATATATATATATATATATATATATATATATATATATATATATATATATATATATATATATATATACATATATATATCGAGGCATATGAAAATATTTTTAAAACCTAATTCGTGCCAGAACAATCTTTGATAAATTAGATAGTCAATTAAAACATAAAATAGAGAATTGTGAAAAGGATAATGACTAAAAAGTAAATGAACTGTAGTAAGTTGATGAATAATAAATGGAGGACCATTCATGTCCAAAAAACCTAAAGTTCACTATTCCTAACTTTAAACTTTTTTAATATATATATATATATATATATATATATATAAAAGCTAAAGTTCTAAGTCATTAAAATAAAAGTCAAAACCAAAACAAAATTCTATACTTCTTTTTTCCTATAGTGTAAACACAACGCTACAAAAAAAACTTTGATTTTGCTATGGAAGGAATCCGTTGCAAAAAATTGAAATTATGTTTTTCCGTCACAAAAACGCCTCGTTGCGAATTTCGTAGTATGGCGTTCATTGCAAATTCAATAGTCCTCTTTCTATAGCTAATTTCATTTCACTGATTTCGTTGAAAATTATGTTGTAGTGGATCATCTTTGTAGCAAATTTTAGGGTCATGATTCCATAACTAAACCTGTAGCATTGTTCTTTGTAGCAAAATTTTAGGGTCATGATTCCAATTATTCTGTACTACTATATAAAAACAAAAATAACAAAAAATCAAATAAGATTTACACCATAAAATAAAACATGAAATATTTATTACAAGGAAATGAAAATTAACCTAATTCAAAATAAAAACTTTGCAAGAAACAAATAAACACTCTATGATCTACAACTTTTGCATTTCTTTAAAAGCGTTAATAACCATCATTGTTGATTGTAATTGTTGTTCATGTTGCTCGCATTTTATGTTGTGTTGTTCATCTTTGGCCTTCATTTTCTTCAATTCTTAGTTTTGCTCTTTTTGTTTCCTCAAAAGCTCCATCAATTCTTCCAATTCATCATCATCATTTTTGTCTGGATTATAACATGGTTCCGTTCTACCGTTAATCATTGGAATCACCTTTGCAAATGAGCCAAATCCATATAGTATTCTTTTTCTTGTCATAACCACCAACAACATCATATAATATTTGGTCATCATCAACTTCTTCACCTAAATTTTCCAACTATTCTCGTTTTTCTTTAAACTCCGCATATAAAATTATAATAATTTAAAAATATATCAAAGTTATGAATAATATGAAGGACTACAATATAAAATTTTGCACTACAATGAATGTTACATGAATTTTTCGATCCTTTTCATATACAAATGTTACTTCATCATGATTCTTCGTGTGTGTATATAAGAACAACTCACTATACGGTGGATCACGTCCTAAACTTCCTCCTCTACATAAATACCATCAAATGCAAAATATAAACATAAACATACAAATTCTGATGAACCATTAAAAAAAGTCACTAAATCAGAAGCAACCTTCAAATGAGAAATGGATCCAACATTATGGGTAGGTTGTGGTATTCCATCAGTCACACCATTACGCCTACTAATCTTGTTTTGCTCAGATTTCTTCTTGAATTCTTATAAATTCCATTTTGCTACCCAAGAGTTCCACACTTCTAATGAAATATGAGCAGGTTTCTTGCCTTGGATTTCTTTTTTTGTTACATATATTGAAGAGATATTGACCATAACTTAGTGTCAAGTTATTTAACTAAAAATAACCAAAAAGAATATAATGAAGAAGAAATGAACAAAAACCACACAATTATCTAGGTAATTCTAAAGAAAATACTATTAAGTGCCTTGAATGTCATATGAATGAGGAAATTGATCTAAACATAAATTACTTATAGATTAGGCATCGTACTTACAATTTAGGCATTGTACTTGTGTGGGAGAAAGAAAAGAACCTTATGATATGTGGATGTAATAGTTTAGGAGGTAGTAAAAAAGAACCAATCAAAATTGTTATATCATCAAGCTTTTTGATAAACATTGCCTTATGATCTGTGGATGTAACAATTTAGGTGAAAGAAAAGAGCCTTATGATACGTGGATGTAATAGTTTAGGAGGTAGTGAAAAGAACAAATCAAAGTTGTTATATCACAGATTTAGTTTTAGAAATCCTCATGGATTATAATAGATCTGAAACACTTTTTAAAATCTACATAAACATTGTAGTCTCTGTATTTACAAAACCAAGGTTTTAATTAATATATAGTTTAGTTAAAAACGTACACTAATAATGAAACCAATAGAGTCTCTTTTAGCCTACAATAACCAATTATCTAATAATTTGACATAATCAGAAAGAGGACAAAATTACATCTTAAAATATGCATCATGCTAAAAGTACCTAAATTGAAAAGCATGATGATGTAATAATTTTGATTGGTTCTTTTCACTACCTCCTAAACTGTTGCATCCATGTATCATAAGGCTCTTTTCTTTCTCCTACATAATTACAATGCCTAAACTATAAGTACGATGCCTAATCTATAAGTAATTTAGTGTTTAGATCAATTTCCTCGTTCATATGACAGTCAAGGCACTTATTAGTCTTTTCTTTAGAATTACCCAAATTAATGTGTGGTTTTTTGTCTGTTTTTTCTTCTTTATCTTCTTTTTGGTTATTTTTAGTTTAATAACTTGACACTAAGTTATGATCAATTGTAACATCCGGATTCCCAGGTATTATTTTTATCCTTTTATTTTTGAGTATTGTGAGAAGACTCGGCGAGTTGGAGTCTAAACTCGCCGAGTAGGATCGCGGTTTTGCACGCGGGTCCGCGTCTGGACTCGGCAAGTTGAGTCAGGGTGAGTCAGGGGGGACTGAGTTCAAGTCGTAACTCGCCGAGTTGTTCTTGAGACTCTGCGAGTTGAGTCGTGGTGGTCCCGCGGTTCATGCCAAGTGGAACTCGTCGAGTCAGGGAGGTACTCGACGTGTCGAGAGAGGATCCAAGAGAGTCAGTGGACACGTGTAGACTCGCCGAGTACAGTTGTATTTATGAGTGTATTACTTTGTGTGATTAGGCGGAGGCTAGATCACATTTATTCCGAGTCAAATATTTACCGAGACATCGAGGTGAGTCTTCTCACTATACTTACCTAGAGTGGTATATTGTGTAGACCATAGGGTCTTATGTGTTATGCATGAGATTATGTGCTATGTGTTATGTGTATGTTGTATGTTGTTATAGACCAGATCGAAGGGTCCAACGATACAGACCGGGCCGGAGGGTCCAACGAGTTATGATCGGACCAGAGGGTCCAACGAGCTACGGGACTGGAGGGTCCCGTTGAGACACATCGACCGGAGGGTCGTATTATAGCCTTGAGTGGCGTATATGTTGTATACGGTATTTTGGGGAACTCACTAAGCATTTATGCTTACAGTTGTTGTGTGATGTGTTTCAGGTACCAGTGATGAGCGCGGGAAGGCGCCGACATGATCCGTACACACTTGAGAAGTTTATGTTTTGGATTCTGGGGAGATGTTTTTGTGATAAATACATTTGATACAATATGGGTGATTTTATTTTGTGAATAAATGAATGTTTTGAAAATGAAAAATTGTTTTGAAAAATTTACGTTGTTACATCAATATTTATTCAACACACGTAACAAAAAAAAAAAGAAACCAAACTGTCTAGAAACCTACTCATATTTCACTAGAAGTGTTGAACTCCTAGGTAGCAAAATGGAATCCAAAAGAATTTAAGAAAAAATTTGAGCAAAACAAGATCTATAGGTGTAATAGTGTGGCTGATGGAATACGTCAACCTACCCATAACGTTGGAACCGCTTCTCATTTGAAGGTTGCTTCTGATTTGGTAAGTTCTTTTTAATGTTTCATCAGAATTTGTATGTTTATGTTTATATTATACATTTGATGATATTTACGCAGAGAAGGAGTTTAGGATGTCATCCACCGCATAGTGAATTGTTCTTGTATACACACACACGAAAAATCATGATGGAGTAACATTTGCAAATGAAGAAGACGGAAAAATTCATGTAACATTCATTGCAGTGCAAAGTTTTATACTATATTCCTTCATGTTAGTCATAACTTTGATATCTTTTTAAAGTATTAAAATTTTGTAGGCAGAGTTTAAAGAAAAATGAGAACAATTGGAAGTTGTAGGTGAAGAAATTGACGGTGACCAAATATTTTATGATGTTGTTGGTGGTCATGACAAGAAAAGAATACTATATGGATTTGGCTCATTTGCAAAGGCGATTCCAGTGATTAACGGTACAACGGAACCATCTTATATTCCGGACAAAAATGATGAATCGGAAGAATTGAAGTAGCTTTTAAGGAAACAAAAACAGCAAAACCAAGAACCGAAGAAAATAACGAAGGCTAAAGATGAACAACACAACACAAAATGTGAGAAGCTTGAATGACAACTACAATCGACGGTTATTAACGCTTTCAAAGAACTACAAAAGTTGTAGATCACATAGTGTTAATTCGTTTCTTGCAAAGTTTTTATTTTGAATTAGGTTAATTTTCATTTCCATGTAATAAATATTTCTTGTTTTATTTTACGGTGTAAATCTTATTTGATTTTTTGTTATTTCTGTTTTTATATAGTCATACAGAATAATTGGAAATTAATTTGTAAATTAATTATTCATCCGTAGCTATCTAGCTTTGCAACGAAAATATTTCTACAAAATTTGTTACAACAATCTGTTGGAGATGTTCCTACAACCGTTGCTATGAAAATACTTCCATGGATATTGCTACGGAAATACGCCTATGGAGTGTGCTATGGAAACATAGCAACAGACTTTGTTACGGAATCATGACTACGTAATTTCCTATGAAGTATTGGCTACGGAAGTTGCTATAGAATCTAGAGAACGAATTTAGCTATGGAACCAAGACCACTGAAGTTGCTACGGAGTCATCACCACAAATTTTGCTACAAAAAATTGCTACAGATTTAGTTACGGAATCATGGCCACATAATTTGCTACAAAGATATGACTACAGAAGTTGCTATAGATCCACTACAACAAAATTTTCGACGAAATCAATGCAATGGAATTAGCTCCAAAAAGAGGATTACGGAATTCGCAATGGCCACAAGACTACAGAATTTCTAATGAAATCCGTCTATGGAAAGTGCTACGAAATACAATGTCTACAGATTTTGTTGCCAGCCCAAAGATCTATGAATTAGCCCATGCTTAACTAGCAAAATAGACAAATGACCCTGCATCTTTGATTCCGTTGTCACATCTACAACGAAATTGTAGTTTCCGTTGCAAACCCCTTGTTGGACGTTTTTTTGGGATGGAAATGGGCTGTTGCAAATTTCATAGTCATTCGTCTTTTGCAAAAGAATTTCAGTCTTTTTCAATAGCAAAATCGACATTTTCTTATAACCATTTGTTTTCATATGCAGCACAATCTTTTCTTGTTCTCACCTTCAACTACAATCATCTCTTTTTTACTTTAAAATTTTTTCCATGACTACTATAACCTATGTTCTGGATATTAAATGGATTCTCAATATCTACAAAATCGAGACTACTTAAGACCTTGTCATAGTGTCAATTCTTGTTGGCCATTTCATGTCGTTAGTAAATCATTAACAATATCCTTTCCAAATTATTAATTTTGTTCTTCCATGTAATTATGCAGCTTTACGAGATCATGTCTCAATACCGAGACAATGATCAACAATAGAAAAAGATGTAGGAATTTCCTATGCCAATGCGGCAATGCCTCAAGACATCTTTTAGAACACAAAATATGTATCTACATAAAAGTAGGAATAATATCCCTATATCTTAACCTTCTTATATAGGGCGTGTTTGGCAAAACTAGCTGTTAGCTGGAAGCGGGTAGCGAATAGCTGGTAGCGTGTAGCGGGTAGCTGGTAGCGGGAAGCTGTAGCTTTTATTTGTTATATGAATGTTTGACAAAAATAGCTAGAAGCTTTTGAAATATATAAAATTACATAAAAGAACAATTTATTAAAAACAAATAAATATATAAATATATTTTTAAGGGTAAATATGGAAATTGATTTCAAAAGCTCAGGAGTGTTTTGCTAAACGCTACATGAAGTAGCTTTTAGAATCGGAGCGTTTTGTTAAAACTAAAAGTTAAACGCTCGTACTGTCAAATGAAGTTTTTTGTTTAGAGCGTTTTATCAAAAGCCAAAAGCTAGAAGCTCCCAAACGCTTCCAAAAGCTCCCTGCCAAACACACCCATAGAGGATAAGTTAACATAATTACCATATTTACTAATCTTTGATTCTTGATTATCCATATCAATTTCAATTTCCAATTTGCAAGGCGTTAGTATAAGAAGTTTGTTAAAAGGATGGGCACTGTAAGATATGTACCATAAGTCATAATTCGTTCTCCTAATCTGATTTCATTTGTGTTATCAGTTCTCCTAATTCCTAAAAGGAGAAAGTTCTTGTATAGACACTTGTTTCATTCTTCTAATCTAATTTATCATACACACTACAGTCCTCACATAGCAAATTGTGAGTACTCGTCTTCTTGTCTTGGCTGAAAATCTGAATATGTGATAAAAGATAAACGAAATATGTGATTTAAGTTGATGAAAATCCAAAAATATGTGATTTATTTTATGATATTTCTTAATTTCTTGATTTCAAACTTTCAATTGATTTTAGGAATTGAGGATTTATTATTTTAATTTCTGATTTTTGAGGTAATAAAGGTTCTTATAATTGATTGCAGACTCCAACACGTTTAATGAGATATATGAGAAGATTGAAGATGGTAAGAGAAAACATATTTCAGAATTAGAGAATACGAAGATTGATTTTTATAAAGAGTTGGAATTAGGAGATTATGATGAGAATATTATTGGGTAAACTATCTCCTTTTGACAAGTTAATTTTAAAATTTACGTTTGACTAACTATCATAGTTGCAACTCCCTTTGCTTCTTAATTTTAAGGTATTAATTAGATTAATTTTTATACAGAGTTGGAATTAGGAGATTATGATGAGATATGATCGATGTCTGTGTTTGGTTTAAGAATTTTACTTCCATGGTAACTTCATCGTTATATTTTCATTTGTTTATTTAATAAAATATACATAGAAGATGAAGAACAGCAAATGCATAAACACTTTACATGAAAAATGTAGCAAAATAGAGATGGTGTTTAATGAAATGTGTGAGGGAGGAATAGAATCAGATTCCACGATACTTTCATTAGTTTATGGGTTTTTAAGCAATCAAGTTTGATGAGATGGTTTAGGGCTTTACCTGGTAGAAGAGCAACTCGCGTTTTGCTTCACCTTCTTTCTCTCTCGATCGTCTCTTTCTCTTTCTCTGCGGTGTTTAAATGTTTTTGAGTTCGTATACCCTAAGCAAGGTTCATACTTCATATTCTATTTATAGGGTAAGTCTGCTAAATCTCGTGGGTTTGTGTAGTGATTTGACGACGAATGCAGAAAATCTCGTAGAGATATGCATGCTTTCGATTTAAATTGCGCATTTACACTTTTAGTCCCTGATCTTCCACTTGATTCAATATATCTCCAATTCCCTCTTAAGTTTTTCCAAATTTACATTTGTACTATTTTAATTAATTTACTTATAATTTAGTTTTTACTTTATGACGTTTAGCATCCTCAAATTAACCAAATGTCAATTAAACCTCTATAATACATTATGATATTATACTTGTTATAATTAAGGAAATTTAATTATATATAAATGACTACATGTAACATTATATCATTCCTAATATTAAAATAGCTAGCCCAAATTCATTGATCGATGTTACACGTATATTATTGCATTGTTTTTATACATTTTTGTACTCATTATGCTTGTAACACCTTCATACAAGGTAGGGTTATAAAACACCTTCAACAAATAGGATCCACCAATAGATTGAAAAAGCTTCGAAAGCTTATATATTTACAAAAGCATTTCCAATAGTTAACCATATATATATATATATATATATATATATATATATATATATATATATATATATATATATATATATATATATAGAAAAATAATCATTTGAAAACTCATAGTTTCCCGAGAACCCGAGAACTAAACGTTGGATCAAAATAAAGGACGATCAAGATGGAATTAAACTTCAGAAGGGTATTATTGGAAACAAATATATTATTAGTTTATTTCATTATATTATATGTTAAATCACTAAAAGAGAAAAAAAATCCTAACGTAACATTCGATCTTCCCCAAACAATCCTCACCTTCTCCGATTCTGGTGTCGCGATTCCGCTTGCCCCACAGCCGACGCCGGCGAGTCGACTCTTCAGCACCGCATCTAGGTCATTATCGGAGACCACCACCTACATCAACCATCTCCCTCGACCGTTATACAAAACAAAGAAAAAGCTGAGATTTCAATCCCTAATTGATCGGTTAGGGCTCTGAAATGACGCCAAAACAATCATCGGTGACGAAGGACATCGAGGAGTCACAGACGGAGAACGACATCTTCACCCCGAATTCTCCCCTGGAATCGTTGATGTATGTCAACATCTTCACCGCTTCCGGAGACTTCGTCGCCTTCAATCAAGTATGGGATTAATCTAAGGTAATTACCTACTTTCATATCTCTCTAAATCATTTGTGCACTCTGCATCGGATCATCTGATGGAACAATACACATGTTCTCAATCGATTACGTCTCCTGAGGACTCGGAACAGTTGTTGAGAAATACTCCGAAATCGCGGATGTTAAACGGAGTGGAATCGGAGAAGGTGCGATTATGATATACTAATCGTGGATCTGTTTGACAATTTCATTCTCAGATGTCTCCTCCAATGTCTCATTTGGAAGTTAACTTTGTGAAAAAGAATAAGAAGGTGTACGTAGCAAAGTCAACCAGCTTTTAAAGAGCTGTTGTATGGCTTGAGATCCAACTGTGGTTTCTTGTTGCATATTAGATGTTGGGGTTGCATGATTGTTCTTCAACATTGGTGATTCAGCTAATGTTTCTTTCTGATCCTGCGGAAGATAAGAGAGTTTGATTGGATTTTTTGTGGACTTTGACCCGTTTTCTCTAGCTCCTGATTCATCATTATGGACATTTCCTTTGAATGATAATATTTTTAATATGTTGCTTCTGCAGTCCAAATCATTATAGAAAAAAAAAATCACAAATATCATATCGTTATAGAAAAAAATCACATGTAATTCACATATGGATAACATGTGATTCACATGTAAATCATAAGTGAACCACATACGAATTACATGTGATTCACATTTGAATCACAAGTGATTCACACATAAATCACAAGTGAATCACATATAAATCACAAGTGATTCACATGTAAATCACAAGTGATTCATATATGAATCACATGTAATTCATATATAAAATCACATGTAAATCACAAGTGAATCTCATATGAGTTACATATGAATCACAAGTGATTCACATATGAATTACATATGATTCACATGTAGATCACAAGTGAATCACATAAGAATTACATGTAATTCACATGTAAATATCATGTAACTCACATATGAATTACATGTGATTCACATGTAATTCACATATAAATCACATGTAAATCTTATATGATATATATGCATGTGCATTTTTGTGAGTGTTCTTGTATTAATCAAAAAAAAAATTAATTTCTTTTAGATTTTGAAGAATTTGTGGAAAATATTGAAGAGGTGAAAAGTGATAAATTGAAGAAAAATATGAAAATCTTGATATGATGAAATGATAACATTGCGAATCTTCGTAGCATTTTTTTTATTTTTTATATTTTATTTTGTATTGAATAAAATACTTGTACTATTATTTTTATATATTGATTAATAAAAATGAGATTTTTTATGATTTACTTACAAATATTATATAGTATAAGAAATATACATATATTCATTTGAAAAAAATATGAATATACGTACCTAAAATGTTGATTTTTTTGTTAAAAAAATTAGAGTTTTTTTTTATATATTCTAGTTTTTTTATACAAAATTAATGATTTTTAAAAATTTATAATTTTTTAAAAAATGCAGCTTTATTAAAAAAATTGCAGTTTTTTTTTTTTTTGAAACAGTTGCACTTTTTTTGAAAAAAATTGCAGTACTTTAGAAAAAAAAATGTAGTTTTTTTTTGAAAAAATTATAGTTTTTTTTTGAAATTACTGTTTTATTAAAAAAAATTGTAGTTTTTTTTAAATACAATTTTTTTTACAAAAAAAAATTGCAGTTTTTTTTGAAAAAATTGCAGTTTTAAAAAAAAATCAAATTTTTTAAAGATTTATGCTTTCCAAAAAAGTTAAAAAAAACAAAAAAAAAAAATTTATAAAAAATCCAAAATTTTGTTTTATTATGTTAATTTGAGAGCTTTTTATTATTATTTCCAATAATACAAAAAAATTAAGTGGGATTGGTATGATGACAATTATGCCCTTAATGATTTAATTTTGATCCAACGTTCCACTTTTAGTTCTTAGGTTCTCAGAAAACTATGAGTTCTAAACCGATCTCCACTATATATATATATATATATATATATATATATATATATATATATATATATATATATATATATATAGAGAGAGAGAGAGAGAGAGAGAGAGAGAGAGTTAGGTTCAAATGTTTTCACTATCTATTGTGTGCATATATGATTGATTCTGGACCAATCATTTTAGTTATTTTAAGAAAATAATTAATGCATATTAAATGCTGAAGATATTATTAATATCCATTATATCTTCAACATGTAATATGCATTAATTATTTTCTTAAAATAACTAAAATGATTGGTCCAGAATCAATTATACATGCACACAATAGATAATGAAAACAAAATAATATAACCTTTTATATATATATATATATATATATATATATATATATATATATATATATATATATATATATATGTGTGTGTGTGTGTGTGTATGTGTGCGTGCGATGTCGTATTTCCACTAATTTTATCTATCAAAAAACATTTATAAAACACTTCTTTAATCCTTAAGTTTATTTCTACAATTAACTAATTTAACCTTTTATCTATCTTAATTGTTATTGCATGAACATAGGTTATACATATGTTGCCAACTTAAATATAATTTGTAATTTGGATTTCAAATATATACATATAGGCTATATGAATTATTGATAACTGTTTTAATCTGATATATCAGATATGAAATAAAATGTTATTAAATATAAGATTAAAAATGACAAAATACATAAAAAAAAGTTATAAATTGTTGGAATAAAAAGTTATTGAAAAAACTAATTCAAATAGTAAGAAACTTTTTTCATCGACTTGAGATACTTTTGATTAAAAAAAAAACTTTAATTAAAAAAGTTTTCACTGGAAAAGTAACTTTTTTCAAAACCTTTTAAAATAAAAAATTAAAAAAAATCTTAAAAACAACTCTATTGTAAATACTCGACAATAGAAATAAGATATAAAAACTATATATATATATATATATATATATATATATATATATATATATATATATATATATATATATATAGAGAGAGAGAGAGAGAGAGAGAGAGGTTCATGTATTTTAACTAAGTATTGTATTATTATATGTATGATTGTGGACCAATCAAAATTTAATAGAAAAAACAATAATTAAATAAATCATTAAGGGTAACTAGGTATTTTGAGAAATAACTTCCGCAAATACTCCCTATAATTTTGCTAGTTACGTTGATTTTAACCTAATCCCCCTTTTATATACGGCTTACGACTGAATCTGTCAATCTTCAACACCGGTGTAGGATCAATCTTCATCACCGGTTGAAGACTCCTTCACGATGTAGGATTAATCTTCATTACCGGTTGAAGATCAATCTTCGGGATCGAATCACTACTTGATGAAGATCTGGGAACAGAGCAAGAGAAGGTGGTTTACATGCACGACGTCGATAAAGACGGCCACCCAGTCTTTTACAACGCATACGGCGAGTATCAAAACAAGGAATTATACCAAGCAACCTTCTCCGATGAAGAGAATCGCACGAATTTCCTTCGATAGAGAATCCAGTTCCTGAAAAAGAGCTTCAGGAAGCTCGATTTCAGTCCTGATGGGATCTCCACCATCGTTCAAATCATCGATCTCAAATTTCCCCCCTCCCCCTTCAAGAAAGAACTCCGTCAAGTTCTTCAGTTGCTCCAGGACAATTACCCAGAATTCATCGCCAAACAGGTACCTACCTATCCATTAATAATCTGTCAGTTCAATTTCTTAAATTGTCTGTGACATGATGACATGTTCTGATCTTTGTATACTTTTTTGTTGAGTCTGCGGGGAGGACGTTCAAAGATGGGGCTTTTAGGGCTCCAAACGGTGGGGAGAGTTCATCGGCCAGGAAGGCTCCTGCTATGGAGAATTTGTTGCCTTGTAGCTTGGAGGATCTTTATAAAGGCGCTAAGAAGAAGATGAAGATATCTAGGACTGTAGCCAATTCTGCAGGGTATGTCTTTTCTGGTATTTTGCAATTTCTTTATCTAAAATTCTATACATCAATTGTGCAAATGAGTATTAACATACTATTGATTCTAGTCTATCGAGTAATGAGTATTAACATACTATTGATTCTAGTTTGGCATTGGCAGCATTTAGGTTGCTCTAGATTGTATTGTGGTCGACCCTTGTGCAGCTTTCTTAGTGTTTATTGTTACAGGGCTATTATGTGTTGGAATCAAAGAGGTATTCCTTCATTTTCTCCCAAAGATCTTTTTTTTCTTCACTAAGTTGTGTTGGAACTGATGTTAAACATGTTTTTTTATGAAATTTGAATGTTACAGAGCACTTTCGTGCAATCAGTGGTCACGACTGCAAACATTTGTGCTACAATCTTTACTATTCTAGCGGGTGGATATCTAGCGTTCAAAAGTGGATGGATTGGGTATAGACTTCCTGATGGGTTTGTTTCATATCTTTATCATCTCCATGGTGTCAATCAATTTTTCCTCATGATCTGTTGGAATCACAAATTCCAATTCTGTTGGAATCACAAATTCCAAATAGTGATCAATTCTGCTGGAATGGAATCACGAATTCTAATTCTGTTGGAATCACATAAGTTGATGCTTGAAGAACGGACCACAAAATTGAAAGTGATTCTAAGCAACATTATTATTTTAGAATGTATTATTGTCGTTGTTAGATTTTGATGTTTTCTTTCCCGTTTTGAAAGTTTTTTTAGTTTTATTTTTTAACAATAAATGTAATTTTTAACAATTGTTACCCGTATTCTATTAGAAATAATATATTTTTTTGTTTTTATTCTTCAATCGATTGTTCAAGAATTTGTTATTCTACAAGAAGTTTTTAAAGTCACGATCAAAAATAGGTTCAAGAATATTTTTATTTTTGAATATACCCACAAACATATTATGTCAGAATGTCCGAATTAAAAGAATTATAATTCGTAAAATCGGATTTTTAAAATTAATAGAATCTATGATCCCTTAAAAAATGCAATTTTCCTTTATTAAATTTATATTAATTGACTAAAATACCCTTGCAATTAATTAAGATGATATTTTTCAATTATATTTAATTCAATAATATATATTAATCACTTTCTTAAAATAAGTAAATTTGATTGACTCACATTTATGCATACAATAACACAATAATTACTTTGAATAGAATAACCTAGGCCTATATATATATATATATATATATATATATATATATATATATATATATATATATATATATATATATATATATATATATATATATATATATTAACTTCAAAACTATCAAATCAAGTTGCAAGTTAAGATATTTGAAGTTGAGATCCAATCTATTTTTTTAAAATATAACTTATATTTTAAAAATCAAAATGAAAATTATTTGCATAAATTTAAAGAATATATCTCAAAGAAAAAACATCATAAATGGTCCTTGTGGTTACCCAAAATCTGAAGTTTAGTCCCCGTGGTTTAAAAACCTCATAGATGATCCCTGTGTTTTCAAAACTTTTGATGTTTGGTCCTTTTTGCAAACTCCGTTAGTTTTCTACCGTTAAATGAAGGGTATTTCCGTCATTTAACTATCTTGGGACCTTTTATGAGGTTTTCTTTTCTTTTATTTTTTTTAAAAAGAAAAAAAAAATTAATATCCAATGGGTCTCTCTCTCTCTCTCTTACATACACACTCACACCTGTAACACCCTCACCATTTCATCTTCAATATCCTTGTTCATCATTAACTCCAAATCAAACACCTCCACTGTCGGCATCCCCCCTCATTTACTCAACCTCCTGAGGATTAAACCCCACTGTCGGTAAACCCACCTCCGATGAAACATCATTCCCTTCAGCAAGCCACTACCCTATTATCTCATCCATGAATCGATCTCAAAGAAACCCAGATTGATGTTGATTTTTCCAACGAATCTGAGTCTCCAACCCCTTTCCCTTCAATCGACTTGCAGTCTCAACCCTTTCATCTAGGTAATGCAGAAGTCGTTCTTGCACCCACTAACTTGATCCACGTCAGGTATACACCCTTTATTCCTCCTTCTTAGATCAGCTCATCTGAATTCATTTTTGTTGACCTTTTTATAGACACACCTGGACCAAGTTTTCTAGTATGTACAACCAAGAATAACCCATTTAGGTTTTCATCTCTGTGTGTCTTCTTTCTCCTAACCCCTAAATCTTTTCTTTTTCTTCTCTTTAGGATTTGATTGATTCGATCCCATATCTGGGTATCTATCGGGCGAAAACCACTCCACATCTGGGTATTTATTAGAGCTTCATTTGTTTTTTTGGTTCCAAATCATTCTAGAAACGAAAGCCACACACGAAATCTGGGATTATTCTGGATCTTGTCCCAAAACAGCCCCTCTTGATGTGTGAATTGTTTGATGCAGGTGGGTATTTGGTGTATAAATAAGAACAAAAACAAGAAGAAGGGAGAAATGGGAAAGGAAGGATTCAAAACGATGAATAATGTTGGGTTTTATTTTTCTGGTTTCTTTGTATGTTTGTTTGCAGAAGGGTTGGGATGTATTTATTTCTCTTCCAGAAATGATTTCAGATTCAAAAAAGAAAAATTGTTCCAGAAATGATTCTGAGTTCACTGGTTTGAGGGTTTGTCAATGTAGGAGAAAGGGTGGGTGGAAGGCTTCCAATGCATTGTAGACGTCATAGGATTGATCCTTGAGGTTTACTTTACCGATTATGTTGGTAATGGTGGTGGTATGTTTATATGTGTGTTCTTGATTATTGAAGAACAAACCAATATATGTGTTGGTTGCTGACGAGAGAGAGAGAGAGGGAGAGAGAGAGAGAGAGACCTTTTATATATTTAATTATGTTTAATTTTTTCTTTTTTTAAAAAATACGAGAAAAAATCATAAATGGTCATTGTGGTGGTGAAATGACAAAAATACCCTTCAGCTAACGAACAAACTTAACAGAGTTAGCAAAAAGGACCAAACATCAAAAGTTTTGAAAACACATGGACCATCTATGAGGTTTTTAAACCACGGAGACTAAACTTCAGATTTTGGGTAACCACAAGGACCATTTATGATGTTTTTTCTATCTCAAATCAATAAAGATCTTCTGCAAAATAATGCAAAATAATCGTTAAATTTAAAATATGGATAATGACTTAAAGGGATGATATACTTTTTTATTTGTACATATTTGGTCAATGATGTTATTTTTCGTTAATATTTTCTTTTTAGCTTGTTTAACTGTACACATTCAGTCCTTATGACCGGTTACTACAGATAAACCGGAAAAATGACTTAATAGGTAATATATTTTTCACTTTGTACACATTTAGTCATTAATATTTTTTTGCACATTTAGTCCATATATATATATGTTCAAATGCTTTTAGCAATTATTGTGTGCCTAAATGCACCAATGGGAATTCAAGAAATAACAAATAATTAAATAAATCATTTAAGGGATAATAGTAATATATGCATCTTTTTATATGGAAATTTTGACTAGTTCTCCTTAAAACCCGTCATTCTACATCTTAAAAACCCTAGTCCACCATTGCCGATCACGATTATCCCCCTTTTCACATTTTTTTTCCTGATTTCCACCACCGTCCTATTTGCATCGGACGATCTCCACCCAATAGCAGCTACAAGCACCGTATCGTCATCGTTTTTCCCATTGGTAGTTTCTCTGTTTTCAATTTTGGTCTACATCTCAACGGTACAAGAGTTTAGAACCCTATAATCGAGTGTAAAGGAAGCCCTAAACATGTTTCAGTTGATATTACTCATTAGGTGATACTCTTGTTGAGGCATACAGGAAATCAATTGAATCCCATTTGTTACAGTTTGAGGTAAGAACATGAAGATTGTCGCAACTAACATGAAGATTGAGGAAAGCAATTCATGCGACCCGGATTCTCATACCTCCCTACTATTCTCTTCCTCGATTCTCATACCTCGGAGCTTACTCCTAGGCCCACAACACTCCTTCTTCCTTCTCCTATTTGTCGATACCCAGGTGCAGAAAAGGCAACCAAATCATGTGAATCCTTTATTATCATATAAATTTTATTTCAGTCTATCATGATACCAAATCACTTGAATCAATCAAAATCGCAGAAAATTTATTGATTTAAACAGATTGCTGATTTTTTATCAGTGTGAATCATTTCCATAGTAGAAGCAGAGCCGTCAAAGTGTGTTCGGAGGGGATTGGTCGAGGTGTTCATCACTGCTGAAGTGGATTTCTATTAAAAGGTATGCAATGGTTTCTTTCCTCCTGTTTTTTTACTATCGACTTCCAACACTCCTTGTAGGTTCATTTAAAATTGCTTGTTTAAAAATGTGATTTTAATACATACCAAGTGTTTGATGAAATGACTGAATGACTTTTTTTTATTCAAATTTAATTGCACATTAGCTGTATGGTTTGTTCATAACGTTGTGTTTAGAATTCATAGAGTATTAGAAAACAAAGAATATTTAAAAGAAATAAGTACCCATCACCAAATATTTGTCAATTCTGCGTTTCTGACCCAAAAAGTGCACACACCCAATACAATATGAGAGTAGTTATGGTTCCTGAGCAATTACACTTTCAATTGGGGTAACATTTGTTACAGCTTGATGTGAATATTTCTTTTTGTTGCATTGTTAGACACCGAATCAGTTTATCAGCATTGTTGAGTTGGGAGTGGGGTCCGTAACAAATTTGTATTATATGGTGGTAAGAATCAAGAACAACCCTTTGAATTAAACTTTATATATAGTTTGTATTATTTTATAATGTTTGTGTTGCAGGGTAGAAATGTTGATGCATTGGCATTATATTTTGGTGAAGATCCTGTTCGTTGCCCTTTTGAATAAGGTAACATACTTAATTGACATGTTTTTTATAAGGAGCAATAATAATATAATAATTGTTGAATTGCGTATGTTTGAAAGTATAAGAGAAGAATAATGGTTTATGGCTATGGTTGTAGTTAATTCTTTAAGAATATTCAAAACCATTATGCAATAATAGTTTATTCTGTAAGAATATTATTGTTGTATTCTGATAGAATTGTAGTTAATTATTTCATTATTTGTATGTTTAATGTACAGTTGTTACAAGTGTATCACTACGAATTAATTGGCAATGAATTTCAGATAGAAATTGCTTGAAGAATGGCTTGAAGACTTGATGGGAAAGGCTTGAATAATGAATTAAAGAATGATCTCACTCATTGTTTAATAATGTTGTTATTTTTTAAGAATTATACTTGTTATTCTTTCAGAATGTTTGTTATTATTCAATGAATCACAATCATACAATGTAAAGGAATTAATTATTCAGAATAAAATCGGATTTTTAACTTTGAATTAATTTAAAATATTCAGATTTTTAAAAATAAAGGAATTAATTATCCTTAAAAATACGAAAATTCCATTATTTAATATAGGTTAATTAACTAAAATGCCCTTGTGTGAAATTTGTGTTATTATATGATACATGCTATCCTATTCTAGTATCATAGACCTTCAGATCATGACCTTTGATTATATTTCATCCAATGGTCCAGATCTGTGCGTTCTGGCACACAATAGTTACTAGAAACAAAATAACCTAAGCCTATATATATATATATATATATATATATATATATATATATATATACACACACACACACACTAGGTGTAAAACCAATGTCTTACCTAGTTTAATTAAAAAAAAATCTAAATATAAAGGTTGAAATATTTAAGAACTTTGGATTTATAAAAAAATAAGAAAAGTAATGAATTGTTAAAATTGATTTTTTTTATCTTTTAAATTAAACTAAATAAACAAAATAAACTAATGAGCTTTAATTTAGAAATTTTGAAATAAGAAGATAAATCCATTAATGAAATTGTTATTCATTTATTACTATATTTATTGTAATTATAACATTAAAATATTATGTTGAATTTATCAAAATAGAAAAACTCATAAAATGATATGTGAAAAAGAAATTAATTCAAAATAACTACAAAATTTGGCAAATTGAATGAGAGTGTGACATATGGCAAAAAACCTTCATTTATTAGAGTATATATATATATATATATATATATATATATATATATATATATATATATATATAGACATATGGCAAAAAACCTTCATTTATTAGAGTATATATATATATATATATATATATATATATATATATATATATATATATATATATATATATATATATATAGGGTCCGGTTCCTATAAGGACTCGCGAGGACACCTTAAAAAAATTGAAAAAAATACAAATCATAAAATCGAGCATAGATCTATGTCCAAGAGAAAATAAATTGGAAAAAAGTTGCATTATTAAATTTGATACATGATTCAAATTTAATTTTTTATTTTGCATCATTATGATCAATGATTCTATTTTAATGATGCAAATTCTTTTTCCGATTTTTTTTCTACCGGACATAGATCTATGCTCAATTTTATAATTTGTATTTTTTTAATATTTTTTTCAATTTTTTTAAGGTATCCTGATGAGTCCTTACTTTAAAATGAGTCATCACCCGATCCTATTTATATATATATATATATATATATATATATATATATATATATATATATATATATATATATATGCAAAATAAGTCATCAAAATATCAAAGTGTCCCAAAATATGTGGAATCATAAACTACAAGCGAATGTGTACAAGCAAGCATTCGTCTTCTGCGATCCTCAGAAGTAACTGAAACACGTTACAACTGTAAGTGTGTGTGTGTGTGTGTGTGTGTGTATATATATATATATAGAGAGAGAGAGAGAGAGAGGTGGCAATCGTGTCGTGTCGTGTCGGGTTCGTGTCGTGTCGAAACACTAAACCGGTTGAAAGTGTTTGACCCTAACTCAACCCATTTAATTAACGTGTCGTTTCGTGTCAACCCGTTTATTTTCGTGTCGAGCTCGTGTCGGGTTTCGGGTTATGGCTATACCTTGAAATATGTCGTGTCTTGTGAGGTTAAAAGATTAAGCATGTTGAAAGAGGAGGAGTTTGGTAGGCGGAAATGAAAAACTAATTATTTTGAGGCAGAATAGATGAAGCCATAGCAAGTTTAGATGACAAAATTAAAAGAGTGAGACTTGGGGAGGCGGATGACAAGGTCATGAGGATGTGAGAGTGGTGAAAGAGACTGGGTAGTTTGGGAGAGAATGGAAAAACTAAAATGAAATCTTGATCTAGACGGCTATGTCATTTCAACATTACAAAACAATTCAATTCAAAGGTTTTCTTTTATTTATGCTTTTGGTTTTGTATCTTTCTAGTTTATTTAAATAATTCAAAAAACTTGCATATAAATAAACGGGTCATTTTCGAGTCATATTCGAGTTGAAATTCTCAACCCTAACATTACCCATTTAATTTTCGTGTCGTGTCGTGTCAACCCGTTTATTTTAACGGGTTGAAGTATCTTACCCAAACTCGTTTATCTCATGTCGGGTTTCGTGTCGTGTCAATTTTTGCCACGTCTCTCTCTCTCTCTCTCTATATATATATATATATATATATATATATATATATATATATATATATATCTGCAACCATGGAGCCTACCGGAAGTCTTAGTGGGCAAACAGGACACCCGATAGGTTATCAGCAACCCTGGAGACTACCTGAAGTCTCAGCACACACAGTAACACATACCATAATAATAGCACATAGACTAAGTTGGTCATCGCATATATAAATCTATTATCTCTCACAGGTAAAAATAGTGAGGAGGCTCACCTCCCACAGATGACTGATAGAATTCACACCCGAACTGCCAGAAACTAGACTTCGCCTAATAATTACACCAATTAAACCTAATTAATAATTAATGTAATTTTCATACTCTACTAGTTCCAAGACAATTCTAATCAACATTTAGGGCAAAAGACCATTTTTCCCCTTCAGACCCCTCACAAATCCCCCTGAGTCACAATTAGCCCCAAAAGTCAATGAAAGTCAGCACTCAGTCGTACGTGCGGCATACTCGGCTCTACGTTGGGCGTAGAGCACACAGCTGGAAGGAATTGGGCTTGCAACTGGTTATGTTGGGCGTAGCCAGAATTACACGTGACATACGCGTCTCGTCTCAAAACTCAATTATTATGGTCTTAATCATTAAGACACTTACTCTAATCTCAGATCTGACCATAAAAAGAAGTCATAATCCATAAATTCTATGACTTTATGTCTTTTCATGGCTAAAGAGAGCTTAATACCTAAACCCTAACATTTTTCTTCACCCAAAACTCCATAACTCATGCATGGATGAAAAGAAAGGTCCAAGCTAGCATTTTTATGACTATAAGTACCCTAAAACTTCTGAAAGGATAGCTCAAATGCTCTGGAGTATTCCATACACATAAAGATCAAGGTTTTGGGACAAAATGAACATAAATATAATCCTAAACAAGATCTATCAAAACAAGCTCCATGGTATGAACTTTATGTTGGATATAGTGTCTAAGTCCATAACTATATTTGGTATGTACTTGACTCGACCTGACATGGCCCATTTGGGTTGCATGGCATCATGCACTTCGATAGACTAAATGAGAGAAATAAGACACTTATGGTTTATTAATATATTATAAGTTCTAATATATTAATAATAAGAATAATAATATTTAGTTAGTATTGATCAATAATTAATTTAGCATTAATTATGTGATCAAAAGAAGACTAATTAAATATATGGGTTGATTGTGTCAATCATCCATAACTTATATAGTGGGCCAAGGCTCCATGGATTATCAAGTTGGGTTAAACCCATAAGATGCTCCATGGATGAGTCAACTGCTACCCTAGAGGAGATTGCTACATTTTAGGCACATGAAAGGGATGCTACCAAAGTAGCATGTATCATGACTGCCACAATGACAGCTGACCTCCAAAAGTCCTATGAGGACTATTACCCTTTTGAGATGCACATGGACTTGATGGAGCGATACCATCAAAGTGCTTGTCAAGAGAGGTATGGAATAATCTCCTCCATGATAACCACCCAAATGAAGGACAATGAGTTCCTCACGACCAACATGCAGAAAATGCAAAGATTTGTGGATCGCTTGAAGAAACTGAATGTTGACTTTCCTGAGGAGTTAGCAATAGATATCATTTTGCACTCCTTACCTTCATGTTATGATCAATTTAGAATGACATACCACATGAATAAGGAAGAAGTTACACTTAGTAAACTTCAAGGACTCTTAAAGACTGCAGAAAGTAGTCTTAAGGGTAAGTCGGGTGTTACTACTCCTCCTTCTCCTACTGCGGCTAATGTATTGGCAATAACGCATGGAAAAGGTAAGAAGAGAAAGAACCCTTCTAAGGGTACCAAGGGTAAGACCCTTGAAGGCTCCTCTTCAAGAAAAACCAAGAAAGGTTTTGTCACTCCTTCTGCTAACCCTAATGAGACTGAATGCTTCTATGGCCATGAAAAGTCGCACTGGAAGCGAAACTGCCCTAAATACCAGCTAGATCTTAAGGATGGGAAAGTAAAACCCAACCATGCAGGTATATCCGTATATACACTATATTGTCTAATAACTCACCTCATTCTAAGTCTTGGGTCCTTGATACAGGTTGTGGAACTCACATATGTTCTGATTTGCAGGGACTAAGAAGAAGTGAGGATTTGGAGCATGGAAAGATAAACCTAATCATGGCGAATAGGAAAGTTTCACCTGTCACCAACATTGGAGTTTATTCCTTGTTACTAGATAGTGGGTTTACATTAGACTTGAATAAATGTTGTTATTCGCCAGAAATGGCAAGAAATGTTATTTCCTTTCATGCATTGTATAAACAAGGTTTCACCTTTTATTTTGAAAATAAAAGTGGTGGTATTTATGCTTTCTATAATAGTGTTCTTTATTTTAAAACATTACCTTGTGATGGTGTGTATGAAACTGTATCTGTTGTAGATAACTTAGGAAATAATGTATTGTGTATCGATTCTTCCACTAGCTTAGATAAAGCATCTTTATGGCATTGTCGTCTTGGACATGTAAGCAACAAACACATAGGCCAACTCCAAAAGGATGGAGTCTTGGAATCATTTGACCTAAAGTCGGATGATAGTTGTGAATCATTTGAAGGTTTGTTGGATCTCATACACACAGATGTGTGTGGGCCCTTCAGAACCGCCACTAGAGATGCTAATCGCTTTTATGTGACTTTTATTGATGATTTTAGTAGATATGGATATGTCTACTTAATCAAACATAAGTCGGAAACCTTTGATAAATTCAAAGAGTTTAAGCAAGAAGTGGAGAATTAGTTGGGTAGGAACATTAAGAAGTGGAGAATTCCTTGACTATCTTAAGGAATGTGGGATAGTCTCACAATTGACACCTACCAGAACACCACAGTTGAATGGTGTAGCTGAGAGGCACAATCGAACCTTGTTGGACATGGTTCGTTCCATGATGAGTCAATTTTCACTACCAATCTCATTTTGGGGGTATGCCTTAGAGACTGCCGCCCATATCCTTAATCTAGTCCTTACAAAGAAGGTTTCGAAAACACCTCACGAGATGTGGACTGGAAAAGTTCCAAATCTAGACCGCATCAAGGTTTGGGGTTGTGAGACTTTCGTGAGACGCGAGACTCATGATAAGCTAGAACCCTGAAGCGAGAGGTGTATTTTCATCGGCTACCCGAGGAAATCCTTTGGTTACCTCTTCTACAGACCTAGTGAAAATGTGGTCTTTGTAGCAAGAAGATGAGTCTTTCAAGAGAGAGAGAACTCATAAGCCAAGGAGACAGTGGGAGGCAAGTTGAAATTGAAGAAACTCAAGAGTCAAGAGGTGAAGGAACCTCAAACCCTAGCCCTCAACCTGAGGAGGAACCTCCTGTTGAGCCGACTGAAGAGTCCATACCTCTGAGGCGTTCCACCATAGTTAGGAATGCACCTGAACATTATTATGGTTTTCATATTACTGCAGAAGGTGATACCTTTATCAGTGATAATGCACTGATAAATCTGGAAGAGCCTAACAGCTGCACGGAAGCCATGGCAGGCCCTGAGTCTGCTAAATGGAAAGAGGCTATGGATAGCGAGATACAATCCATGTATGACAATCAAGTTTGGAACTTGTTTGACAATGTACCAGGTCGTAAGACAGTAGGGTACAAATGGATCTTCAAGAAGAAGACCGACATGGATGGTAATGTACACACTTATAAGGAACGACTGGTTGCAAAGGGTTATTCTCAAACTCCGGGAGTTGATTATGATGAGACCTTTGCACCAGTGGCCAAGATTAAGTATATTAGGGGTCTGTTAGCAATTGCTGCATTTCATGACTATGAAATATGGCAAATGGATGTCAAAACCGTTTTTCTTAATGGAAAGTTGGCTGAGGATGTTTACATGGTTCAGCCAGAGGGTTTTGTAAGTACATAATACCCTAATATGGTGTGTAAGCTTGAAAAATCCATATATGCATTGAAACAAGCACCTCACAGATGGA
Organism: Lactuca sativa; assembly: GCF_002870075.4. Classification (NCBI taxonomy): domain Eukaryota; kingdom Viridiplantae; phylum Streptophyta; class Magnoliopsida; order Asterales; family Asteraceae; genus Lactuca; species Lactuca sativa. The sequence goes on along the minus strand of NC_056628.2, from coordinate 58,172,371 downwards.
ATCTTTGCTTCGATGAGAAAGTCAAAGAGTTTGGCTTTTCGAGATGTGAAGATGAACCTTGTATATATGTCAAGGCTAGTGGGAGTAGAGTTAGCTTTTTGGTACTGTATGTGGATGACATACTGTTCATAGGAAATGACATCCCAACCTTGCAGGAAGTGAAATCCTGGCTTGGGAAGTGTTTCGCTATGAAAGACCTAGAAGAAGCTGCCTATATCCTCGAGATAAAGATTTTGAGAAACAGGAGTACAAGACTAATTGGACTTAGTCAGAGTACCTACTTGGACAAAGTGCTGAAGAAGTTCAGTATGGAAAATTCCAAGAAAGGAGATTTACCTATTCAGTGTAATGCCAGACTGAGTAAAACTTAGAGCCCGAGTACAAATGAAGAGATAGATGAGATGAGTCGAGTCGCATATGCTTCCGCTGTAGGCTCGATCATGTATGCTATGACTTGTACTCGTCCTGATGTTGCTTTTGCTTTAAGCATGGTTAGCAGATATCAGAGTAATCCTGGCAAGGCTCACTGGACTACAGTAAAGAATATTCTCAAGTACCTGCGAAGGAATAAGGACTGGGTCCTTACCCTTGGTGGGAGTGATGACTTGAAAGTAGTATGGTATAGTGATGCTAGCTTTCAGACGGATAGGGATAATTTCCGCTCTCAGTTGGGCTGGGTCTTTACCCTAAATGGAGGGGAAATTACTTGGAAAAGTTCCAAGCAAGATACAATGGTTGATTCCACTTGTGAATCAGAGTATATAGCAGCAAGTGAAGCAGCAAAGGAGGGTATATGGCTAAGGAACTTCATCGAAGACCTTGGAGTTGTACCGGCTATTAAAGAGCCCATGGAAATTTTCTGTGATAGTGAAAGTGCAGTTACCTTAGCAAAGGAACCAAGGTATCTCGGGAGATCTAGGCACATCGACAGAAAATATCATTTCATCAGACATCGAATAGAAGAAGGAATCCTTGTGGAAAAGAGGGTATCATCAGATGAGAACCCGGAAAATCCCCTCACGAAGGGACTGAGTAGGGTTTAGCATCTTCAGCATGCTAGGTGCATAGGGCTAAGAGATGATATTAGTTTTTAGAAGTTAGATAATTTTGAAATATGTAAAATGTTATTGACATTTGATGATAAATAAAAGTTGTTATTTATGAGTAAAGTGTTGTTATCTCTTGTCAATCATTTACTAGTATTTCTGTTTGCATGTTTTGACTTCCAGAATTAATATGTTATGGTATATATCATATTATTCAAATTCTCCATAGTCAATCATATGTTGGAAGTACATATGAATCAAGACTGTCATGGGTTGGTTTGTAGAGGTCCAAGATGTTGGACAAAGGGGGCTACAACACTCATGAGTGCTCATAAGTTCTGAGTATTGGATTCAACCCATGCTCACTAGTATCACTTAATGGAATTTATCTCGAGTGATCGTGAGACGGTAATATCATATAAGTTTTCAAACCTAGACATATGATTTGTTACCTATGAGTTGGTTATGCATTGATTATACGAAAAAGCATTGGTAACTCAATGTTATAAAACGTACCTTTGTGTGTAATTCAAAAAGTAGTAGAGCAAACATGTGAGTCGAAGTTTATCTATTCCTTCTTGGATTAGAAGCGATATATGGGCCCCTCGATAATTTTGTTTTGACCCATGTATCGGGCTCGGTCAGAACTAAATTGATGTGTTCAATTAAGTTCTATGTCAAACAAATCAGAAATCGGGAAACAACTGCTAGACAATAGAAAGACATTGTTCCATGTGTTTGTCCGGCTGATATCTAGAACAGAGGATTATATGATCACTTATCTAAAATGGCACACCATCATCTTCTCAGTTCCGGGAGACCTTGAAAGAGCTACGATTGGTGATCGGTTCCTGAAGTCATACTTGCAACTATAGTTATTAGACTTATCCAAGTAGGAGACTATTGGATATAGTGTCTAAGTCCATAACTATATTTGGTATGTACTTGACCCGACCCGGCATGGTCCATTTGGGTTGCAAGGCATCATGCACTTGGATAGACTAAATGAGAGAAATAAGTCACTTATGGTTTATTAATATATTATAAGTACTAATAGATTAATAATAAGAATAATAATATTTAGTTATTATTGATCAATAATTAATTTAGAATTAATTATGTGATCAAAAGAAGACTAATTAAATATGGGTTGATTGTGTTAATCATCCATAACTTATATAGTGGGCCAATGACTCCATGGATTATCAAGTTGGGTTAAACCCATAAGATGCTCCATGGGGGTTACATAACCCATGGGTCATGGAAATGAAAGGTCATGACAATTAGAGTTTACGTCGTGTAACCAAAATTGTAACATACTATATAAAGAAGCTATTATTCACCATTTTCAGCCACTAGAGTGAATCAAAGAGGGCTAGCCGAAAATCCAAGTGGTCTTTTTCTCTTAGAGTTTATTCCAAGTGTACTTGGTGTTGTGTGAAGCATTTGAGGCATCACACTTGAGGTGCTAGGCTCACAAGGTTTCAAAGGAATCCAAGCTACAAAGAGGTATGTAATTCTTACTAACTATTAGAATAGAAGATTCCCATGTATGCTAGATAGGATTATGAACCTTGGAAAATCATTTTGCATGTATCTTAGTCAAACATAGATCCAAGGTTTTTAGAGTTGCATGTACACCATAGGAGTGTTAGAATGCTCAAAACCCATCACTTTATACCTTTAAAAGATGAAAAAAAAATATGTAGATTCCGGATCCAAAAGCTTGAATACGACACCACTTCTTGAATGATCTTCCTTCACTACCAAGAACACTTAAAAATCACTCACAAGCTTCAAATCTCACTCACAAGGGATAAGGTTTTGATTTTAGGGTTTAGAGGAATTGAGGTTGGTCATAAGAAGGTCCAAAGGGGCTTAAGATGTTTAAATAGGGGTCACAACCCTAAAAATATAGGGTTTAAGAATTGCATGAGTACGTGCAGCGTACTCATGTGTATGTCCAACGTACACCACCATTGACACGCCTCACTTGTTGACTTATGCCTGACGTATCAACCTAGTACACCCAACATACCTACCTTATTTGCAACAATTTAAAATATTAAGGATTTAAAATGAAAATACCTGACAACGGGTATTACAATTCTCCCCCACTAAGATTAGACTTCATCCTCGAAGTCAGGCTCTGGGAACAGATCAGGTTAATGCTAATAAATCTCATCCTCGGGCTCCCAAGGCCACTAAGAGCCTTTCCGATGTTGCCACTAAACTTTGACCATCATCACTGACATGTTCCTCAAGGTCTTCACCTTCTTATCCAGGATTGTCACCGGCCTATCGATGTAATTCAGTCGACCATCGACCTGAATGCCCTCTAAAGGGACCTATCACACCCCCAAACCGGAGGGACCGAAATGTTCGGGGGCGGAGGACGTCATGTACAGTATCATAACAATTGTATAATAGTAATCAAAGCAACAACAACCATTGTATTGATGATATAGTATTTACATTGTATTTTAATCATTATATATTTCACTCCAAAAGTATATAGCAAAAACTAAGACGTGACGCTACTATGCTCTGTGATCTCAAAACTTGTGTGTATACCTATCTACTGGTTCCCTGAGAATACAAGTGTTTTTTTTCATACTCCACTAGTCTTAAGACAAGTCTAATCTACATTTGGGGTAAAAGATTGTTTTGCCTCTTCAAAACCCTTACAAATCCACCTAAGGCAAAATTAGTCTCAAAAGTAAAAGAAATTCAACACACGGCCATATGTGCGGCGTACTCAACTCTGCACTGGGCTAAAGAGAGCTTAATCCCAAAACCCTAACATTTCACTTCACCAAAAACTCCATAACTCATCCATGGATGAAAGGAAAGGGCCAAGCTAGCATTTTTATGACTATAAGTACCCTAAAACGTTTGAAAGGACAACTCAAATGCTTTGGAGTATTGCATACTCACAAAGATCAGGGTTTGGGAAAAAAATGAACATAAATCTAAGCCTAAACAAGATCTAGATAAAACAAGATTCAAGGTATGAACTTTATACATTCAAAAGATGAACAAATAGATGTAGATTCTGGATCCAAAAGCTTGAATGCAACACCACTTCTTGAATGATCTTCCTGATGGGTTTTGGCCATAAGAAGATCCTATGTGCTCATGAAACCCTAATGCTTGGATCTAGGTTTCTCTATTGTACATGCAATTTATCCAAGACTTGAAACCCTAGTTCTAGCATACAATTAATCATATTAACATGTGAAAGGGTTTTTAGATCCTACCTTGATTGTTATGTAGTAATAACAATTTCAAATCCTCCTTGTAATGACTTTAGAAAGCTTAGAGTCACAATTGTCACTCCTCTAATGGTTCACAAACACCAAGAGCAAGAGGATGAAGAATAAGGAGAGAGGAGGCTGCCCAAAACGTGTGGAAACCCTAGAGGAACTATTATACACGTTTTTGGGGCATAAGGGTACTATATATACATGTAGGCTATTAGGGTTTTCAACTAGGAAACCCTAATTTGACTGCTTAAGCCCTAAGCAGCCCATGGACCCTTTTAGAATACCCCTTGGACGATTTCTAATGGGTTTCCCCATAGAATTCGTCCAACCTATTATTCCAAGGTGATCCATAGCCCAAATGCAATTATCTTATAATTACAGTTCCAGTCCCTTAAGTTTAATTAATCTCTTTTAGGCACAAAATTAATTATCAATTAATTCTTGACTAATATTAATTAAATAATATGATTTCTCCTTTAATACATTATTCTCATAATATATTAATAAAGCATAATTAATCTTCTCTCTCCATAATTCATCCTATCAAGTTGCTTTGGTGAAGGCAACCCAAAAGGACCATGCACCATCGGGTCAAGTACATCACAAAATAGTTATGGACTTAGACACTAATCCAATAGTCTCCCACTTGGATAAGTCTAATAACTATTCTGTGTATAACTTCAGATCCTGATCTGCAATCGTAGCTTTCAAAAGTTGCTGTCAACTCTGATCTTATCAGATACGCATCCTTTAGATAAGGGATCATATATTCCTCCATTCTAGATATCGTATAGACTGAGACATGGATTTGAATCATCCTCTCTGTCTATGTGCTGTTTCTCGATTTCCGATTTATGACGACTGACAATAGACTACATTTGAACACATCAAATTAGTCTCGGCTTGGCCAAGTGCTTAGGTGTCATCACTAAATCATCGAGGGGCCCACATATATCGCTTTCATCCTACTTTGGATAAAAGGAACGGATAAACTTTGATTCAATGCTTGCTTGCACTCACTCACCGAATCACACATAATGATATGTTTTATAACACCAAGTTACTGGTGCATTTACATATTATCAATGTGTAACCGACTCGCATGATACAACTCACACATCTCGGTTTCAAGAATATAAGATATTATCCTCTCACCAATCACTCGTGATAAAATCCATGAAGTGATCCAAGTGAGCGTGGGTTTAATTCAATGCTCAAACTCATATTCATAAGCACTCATGAACGTTGCAGCAAACATTTGCTTATGTCTAATACACTTTAGACAATCCACACACCAATTCACGACAGTCTTCATTCATACCTGCTTCCAACATATGAACGACTGTGGTCCGTTTGAATAATTTGATTGTTCTGAATCAATTTAATTATTCAGGAAGTCAAAACATGCAAAGTGAAACACAAGAATAATACTAATCTCATATGGCCCTAAACTCTAGGTATAAATAAAACATTTTATTTAATCACCATATTGATTACTCATTATTTGTTGTTTCGGGTAATCAACTTCTTACTTGAATTATTACCACACTTGTCACATGCTCTCAGCATGCACACAATGTTTACCTACGGTCCTTACTTTGTGAAATAGATCTAGGGATGTCAAAAAGTCTCGTGGGACCCCGTTCCCGTGGGGGCCCCGTCCCGTTTGGGGGAATTTTTTTAAAAAAATCGGGGGCAGGGACGGGGGCGGGGGCAAGGTTAACCCCCGTTTTAATTTCGGGGGCGGGGGCGGGGGTAGGCAATCCCGTCCCGAAACCCCCATGGGGACCCCGTTAATAAAGTAAACATATATTTACATATATTAATTATGTAAACATAATAAACAATAACATGATTTTGATCTTCCAAAATTCATCAAAAAAATATGTTTTTAAGTTGTTAGTATAATGTTTTTAAGATGCCTTAACTTTTTTATTTTTAACATGTAAGATTCGGCTATAAATAATTATTTGTTACCTAAAAAATAGCTTCTCTTAACCTAGATAATTTTTTTAGCAAAAAAAAGGCAGCTCAAAACCAATCGGGGGCGAGGGAACGGGGGCGGGGGCGGGGATAATAAAGGGGATTCGGGGGCGAGGGAGGGGGTAGGAAGGTTGAACATTTCGGGGGGGGGGGGGCGGGGACGGGGGAACCAGGAAATTTCAGGGGCGGGGGCGGGGAATGCACTCCCCGTCCCGTTTGCCCCCGTTGACATCCCTAAATAGATCAAATGAACACATTTCCAATCATACTCATTTCGCAACTCCCAATCCTTATCATAAGTATAAGAATATCAAATTCTTGTTACTTATGCTAGATTCTAACATTTTATGCAATGATTCTTTCGTAAAGTCATAGCTCAAAATCATCAAGACTTGGCTAATCTCTATCAGAAACAATTCTATAGATATGATGTCTCTCATTCAAAGTACATTCCTTTGAACATCCTTCTTGCATAATAGTTTCTAATCTAGATATAGATTCTCAATATCCAACTCACAATATGGAAACATTTCCATATTTTGCCATACGACAACTTATTCTTAACAGAATCTTATATATTCATAATAATGTCGATATGGTCCATCCAATACCATACGTCCAACTACTCACAAGCGACCAATCCTCAGCGATTTTTGGATCGTCCTTTGATAGTTGTTTAATTATTTTAGTCAAAACCGATTCTTGTCCTTTTTCACTCAAAATGCACTAGACATTTGGAAAATTTTAGAATGGTCAAATATTATAGCATTTGCTATCGATCCTATACCCGAAGCGTATGGGACACGATGCATAATGTCTTACATAAAGATCTGATACTTTATCAATCTTCTGCCATAATATTTTATGTGTCATGTTCTCACAATTCGAACTATGCCATAATCATAGTCGAAATTTGAGAACACACTATGTATCCTTGACTAAATTTATTAACATTCCACAACCTAAGCCTTTATATTTGAAATGAAGCATAATATTATCTCCCTTAATTATAGCAAAACAACTGTTTAACGCTTACGACTTTGCAAAGTATAACTCTTGTTTTCTATAATTAATATTGCTAACTTGCAATACTTGCCTTAATAATCATACAAGCACAACATTTATGCTCCCACTATCATGATGATTATTATCATATAAGCATAACACTTATGCTCCCACTAGCTTTGACATGTATTCAGAAAACAACTAAACTTCCAGAAAACAATACCTATTGAATTTCTTAAGTTTATATTTCTAATACCTAATGCTTTGATAATCTTTTATCAAAGCTTATTAATTTATACACCTTTGCCTTAGATAGCTCATATGTGTGTCTTAAACAATTCAGACTAATTGCCAAATCTCACAATTCTAATTATGGAAAGGGATACCGTAACCATAATCAAATTCGAGAATACAATTTTCACAATCAATATCTTCTTAAAATCTCTCTTAGTAAAAGCATTTCCTCACAATCATTTTCATGAACGAGGGAATCTTATGACACTTAGATTTTAATGGTGTATGTGTTCCTATCCATGCGAATTTGTCAAAACCAAAGTTTGCGACAAACTCAAACTAATATGGACCGAACCTTCTCAATCTTGAGTCCTTAATAAATCAACCAAATGAGATCTTAAGGCTCGGACCCAACACAATACTCTAAAACCTAGAAAAGGGATGCCTTAATCTAGTTGCAGAATATTTGAAGGTAAGTGAATGACGACTTACTAATTTCCACCATGAAAAACGAAAAAGAAATTTAAGTTTTAAATCTATTGAAAATTCCTAGATCTTTTGAGATTCATTGAACTTTTCAATGGCATGTTTAAATCTCGATATGCCCCTCTAGTTTGTGACTGGGATACCGAGGATCACAAAGCAGGTGTGAATAACCATGCAGACTTACATGGTGCCCCCACATGTTTCAGTCACCTATTCGATGTGCCGGTTAACCACACAGGCTCCACCGAACTATGACAAACATTGAGTCACCCTTTGCTACCTTTTCTTAGAACCATTTAGTGTGCCGGTTAACCACACACGCTCCACTAACGTCTTCGCAAGGGCACAAAGTGTAATTTCATGGAATTGCATCAATTCACTTTTGCCTAAAGTAACTAAGATTGGGAATTTGTAAAAGCATTTGGTTACTTTTGTACTTCATTATACTTCTAATGGAGGGTTTCTGTCCTATCCTACCCGTTCGGCTAACGACCCTCCATTAGTCAAGAGTGCGGTGGGTAAGAGTGGATACCCATTCAATCGCCATTTTATAGGCAATTTCCTTAAACACCCCTTATAGACCAGTTTCGTGAATGAGGCCTACTAACGGTAAGACTGACTTATACTCATACATATATATTAGACTTTTAATGTTATATAGTATAGAGTGTATTTTACACTTTTAAAATAGTAGGTGTTCTAATTTAATAAATTATACTTTTAATTTAATTAAATGTAAACCAATACTTTATGGGTTTATTAACTCTCTTTTAATTATACACTTTAATTAATTAATAAAACCATAAGGGTGTGAGTTGAACTTTTAAAAACAATACTAGGGTTTTAGAATTTAACATTTCTAAATTAAACTATTAATCAACTTTTAAATTCCAAAACTTGAGGGCAAGTTTTGAAACATTTCAAAACATTAGGGTTTAACTTATTTAAATTTCAAAACAAAAACTTTTAAGTTCAAATTTAAACTATAAAACCTAAAGTGATTAATTTTAAACTTTTCCAAACTTTATCAAGAATATTCTAGATCACATAATTCAAATAAGGCAATTAACAATTAATTGGTGGTTATCTAATTAGATCTAGTTCAAATTATTGCAAGATAATGATCAAATCATTCAAATAATTTAACATTTATCAAATAAGGTAACAATTATCTAATTAGATGACCAAAATCTTTTATTTTGACAAAGATAATCATAAGGAATCAATAAAATTCAAATTTTATTAATTTTAAACAATTATGGCAATTATCCTAAGTCAAAATAGGTAAAAATCCCAAAAATTCGTCTGTCTGACAGCTAAACTCGCCGAGTCCCCTTATGGACTCGCCGAGTTCACCCTACTCGACGAGTCCACATTGGAAGTCGACGAGTTTGTCAGGCAGATGGCCAAAAACTCGATCTTGCAACATGAATGAATGTACCAGGCATCAATACAATAGAAACCAATCAAGGCTCTGATACCACTGATGGATTTTAGCCATAAGAACATCCTATGTGCTCATGCAACCCTAATGCTTGGATCTAGGTTTCTCTATTATACATGCAATTCATCCAAGACTTTAAACCCTAGTTATAGCATACAATTAGTCATATTAACATGTGAAAGGGTTTTTAGATCTTACCTTGATTGTTATGTAGCAATAACAATCTCAAATCCTCCTTGTAATGACTTTAGAAAGCTTAGAGTCACAAGTGTCACTCCTCTAATGGTTCACAAACACCAAGAGCAAGAGGATGAAGAATAAGGAGAGAGGAGGCTATCCAAAACGTGTGGAAACCCTAGTGGAACTCTTAGCCCCGTTTTTGGGGCTTAAGGGTACTATATATACATGTAGGCTATTAGGGTTTTCAACTAGGAAACCCTAATTTGACTGCTTAAGCCCTAAGCAGCCCATGGACCCTTTTATAATACCCCTTGGACGATTTCTAATGGGTTTCCCCATAGAATTCGTCCAACCTATTATTCCAAGGTGATCCATAGCCTAAATGCAATTATCTTATAATTACAGTTCCAGTCCCTTAAGTTTAATTAATCTCTTTTAGCCACAAAATTAATTATCAATTAATTCTTGACTAATATTAATTAAACAATATGATTTCTCCTTTAATATATTATTCTCATAATATATTAATAAATCATAATTAATCTTCTCTCTCCATAATTCATCCTATCAAGTTGCTTTGGTGAAGGCAAACCAAAAGGACCATGCACCATCGGGTCAAGTACATACCAAAATAGTTATGGACTTAGACACTAATCCAACATTAAGTTGGTGAGTTCATAAGCATTTTAGCATTTGAAAGCATGTTCTTTATTCCTTGAAAATGTTAGGGTTTTCCTCTAGAAAATCAAGTATTTTCTTTGTAAATGAAATGTAGGTAAATGTGCCCATACTAGTTCCTTCTACAATCACTTAGGTGTTGTTTGTTTGTTTTTTTTTTAAAAAAAACTCTTCAAACCAATTTTTGTTGTGCGTCGCAACACATATGCAACACTTTCCCTCTCGCAGCAGTTTGTTTTTTTGGAAGGCTTCAGACTACAAAACATTTGCACGTATGTTGCGTGACACAGCACTTGATTTGTCTTTTCAAACATCTTCAACTTTTATTTTTTCCAAGTGTTTTTTTTAGAATTTTGGTATAACTTATTTTTTAAAACTTTGATTTTTTTAAACTTTTATTTATGGATTTGATTCAATTTCTTTTTATAGTTTCCACAATTTTTTAAACTTAATTTAAAAAAAACTTTGATTTTTTTAATTTTCTTACCGTTTCTGTTAATAATATTTTCAGTTTCAGTTGCATCTTTTTAACGTGTGTAATTTTTTACGAATTTTATAGACATCGTTTGCAATACTTTCTTAATTTTTTTTTATTATTTTCTTTTTTTTTATGTTTTTTAGAATTAGTTTTTTTTCTAGAATAGAATTGTTAGCTTCTTTTATATTTTTAAAGTTTTTTTTAAAGTTTTATATTTTTTTTACATGTTTTTTTAGTATTCTTTCAATGTTTTAAGACTAGAATTATTAAAATTTCGGTGTTGAGAACTATTTTCAGTTTATAAAATTAGTTTATTTAAATTTCAGTTTACTGCAGCAATCTGTAGATGTTAAAAAACAAACATGCTTCTTATTATAGGCTGCAATCGTTTGTTCCACCTTTTCTGCTACAAAGGATTGTAGAGGTGGTCCGCAAACTTCATAAATTTACTCTTCCAAAAAACAAAAAACACCTTAGTGCATACGAGTTATATATAATCCATATTGAATGGACAGTCGAATGTGTGGTTCTACCCTAAGTCTACAACCAAACAAGGAACAGGAAGTAAAGTGGAAATCACACATTCCACTGCCTATCAGATCTTCATTATATATAACCCTAACGTATTCACTAGGAAATCACAAAGTTAACAATAATGGTCCTTTTAGAAATGTAATTTACACTGTTCTTGAAAAGTGATGTATTGTAATTGTATTTGTATGCAATTCTTTTGTATGTATGCCTGGAAAAATGTTCCTCAAGAAATGTAAGTTTCTATATTAGCAAATTGTGTACTGTACTTGTAGGTAGTAGTATGACCCATATCCGTTCCTCCTATTATTACTTAGTGTATACAAGTTATATATAATCATGATCGAACAGACAGTTGATTGTGTGGTTCTGCCCTAAGTCCACAACCAAACAAGGAACAGTAAATAAGGCGAAAATCACACATTCCATTGCCTGTCGGATATTATTTATATATAACTCGGATGTATAAACTAAGGAATCATAGAATTAGCAATAAGGGTCCTTTATGTCTTACTAATTTGTAAATGAAAAGTGAACCTTTTGTATTCATACACTATAAAGTCTTGTATTGTAGTTTTAGTATTAAATAAAACTATGTGAAGTTGTTTATGTATTCATACACTAATCGTATTGTTAATACCAAATTGTGAGTTATTATAACCATGCTTGATGACCTAGGATGGCCTCATACGACGTTCTTCAGGCGTCAGAATTGTTATGACATTTGTCACCCCAAAACTTCCGTTCCAATTGTAGCTAACAGTCAGGACACGGGATTGTCAGTCCCGTATAGATCTATACCCAGATTCACGCTCTCCCTCCAGAAGACTCTGGTTATAAAATCAGGGTTTTTGTTGGTACTTAGATAAGTACTTGAAGGTATGTCTCACAAAGCTATATTGACAGTTACGTGTAGAATAATGAAAAACCATTTTGTAATGATAAATCGTATGTATTATCTTTTTCATAGTGAAAACCAGTGTATGTTCCATAAACTATACCTATTATAGTTTATATATTTGTTCTTGTATTGTTATCTGACTTATTAAAATAGTATGTAAGTTTCCTAAAGTATACCTATTATAGTTTTTATGTATGTTCTGTATGTAATGAAAACCTTTGTAATATAACATTTTGTATAAACAGTAGTGAAATATTTGAGAAAGATACCCTTTTGCTCAACATGTTACAAAAGGGTAAAAGTTTTATTTAAATAAGTTTTATACTCATATATATATATATATATATATATATATATATATATATATATATATATATATATATATATATATATATATAAAATTTAGATTGAAAAGGCAGTTAGACAAGTGATTCTTTCTTAAGCCCACAACCAACCGTTGTAGGGATAAGTCTTTTACTTGAAGGATTATCTGAGCTTTATTACACGTGATTGTGTTCACGAAGTAGCTAACTGACATTATGAGGAGTTCTTCAGTAGCTGATGGCAAGGGAAATGGAGGATCCTAGGGGAGCCTATTAAGTATTTTAGTGTGTTTGTTTCGCTGTTGAGCGGGTATTGGGAGTATTATCACGAGTAGGTCTTAGAGGACCCGAGATGATCCGGGAGGAAAGTATGGATAGGTGTGGAAGGTAGTATTGGGCCCGTACTACTAGAAGCACAGGATCTATACTCGAATCGAGGAGAGTTTTGGGGTTTCTAAAGACCGGTCCGGAGAGATTAGCATGGTTGGATACCATGATTCGTGGCAGTAGCTCCGTATCTGTAGATCTTGGTCATGGTTGCTCGGGCATGATGTTGGGTCTGGTAATGGTTCGGCCCAAACAACAATATTGGTTCAAATTGATTTTTTCAGACATTGATGAGCTTGTTGGCTTTGAGGTCTCGAGGGTTCTGCTCAAGACCTTACATTTGAGTCGCAGGGCTTAAGGATGGATCGACCGTTATGATCGGTTTGGGAATTACAGTTGAAAGTAGAGTGGTTGATTGATGGTTGGTATGTCATTATCTATGGTGGGGGATTTGTCCTTTCAGTTTTCGACTTCATGAGATAAGTGAGTAGGCTGGTGACCTTCAAGGTCAGGAGGTAAGCCCAACTTGGGGTCAGTTGGTCACAGTGTTTGCAGACATGATGTTAGCACAGTAGGGTGCATATGGGTGGATGTTATGGATGCTATGTGATGTGATTAAGGTTCTATGTTCTTGGGTTATAGCAGGACAGGCACCGGTCTGGCGGTTGGAAGTGCAGGAAAGGAGTGTATAGTTTGGGATCGTAAGTTGGTATTGGTTTATGCTCCTGTAAGGGATCATTAATTTTAAGTGGTCATTATTGGGAAATTTTGGATGTCTTCAGCTGAAATTTAGGATTCTCTTTGGATTTGTTTGATCCTTATTTAGAAGATCATCTTGCGTATGTTATTCTTTCCAGGGTCAGGGATGGTTGTACCTGGTCGAGCCGGTTGAGTTATGGGTTGGTTTCAACACCATTGGGTGGTAGTCCGAATCATAAGCAGGGGAGAAGTGGATATTCTGCTTGGAGGATCATCAATTTGTTCGATATTGTGATTTTGGAAGGGTGAATCATAGGGATTTGCAGTGCGATTATGTGGAATCTCGGTTCAGGATTTGGTTAAGGCAAGGGCATATAGTAGGTGGTGTGGCATCCCCATTTTCACGGCCAGAAAAGACCGATTTTGTTTATGCTTTGTTTGAAAATCAGAGTAACATTTTAAATAAAAGTGTTGCGGAATTTGTCCCAAAACAAAATATGATAAAGATTTATCAAAAGCATTTCCAAGGAAATGTATTTCATTAAAAGACTTGGGATGTCATGTTTGATACAGATCAAAATCATAAACAGTACAATATAAGCCTTACTACATTATTTCGTATCTACAGGCCTATATCCGTAATCCCTCATCCCAAAACATCACATATATGCTCATGCGCCACTACCTGTAATACAAGAAACTGAGTGGGTCAGGCTGGGGAGCCTGGTGAGCACATAGGGTTTTCAACCCACAATAAATAAGTTTATTAATTTCATCAACCAACAATAACTCGATTACCCGTTCCCGTTATCCTCACATTACGTCCCTAGACACCTACCATAAGGGACCTAGCCTAAGGATCATCATCGGGATGGACATTACCGCTAAGGGGATTCCTTAGCAATAAATGTCCTAAAGGCAACCATGTGGGGGATGGAGTACACCGGTGAACACATCGTTCACAAACACCTACAGGTTGTGAGCCTGCTAGTGTTCCAATGGACTGTCTAGAAGAGTCTGTGGTCGTCATCCATACTCCGCTAGATGACAGAATCAACAACATCAACATCGAGGCCTCTCATCATTTTATCACACATCACCTATTACATCTACCCATGTTTTAACCCAACATTTTCGTAGATATAAAATACATATACAGTTTAAATGATTGAAAACATGTATAACAATGTTCATCCAGCATAGATAGCAAGTATTCAGATAATATGCACACATAGCATGTAATTTATATAAAAGACTTCATATCTATGTGTAAGCTGAAAGTAACTATGCACTCACCTGAAAGGTGGTGAGTCGGCACTCGGACAACACTTCGTTACTCTTAAAACAATTATCCCTTGATGAAACCTAGTATCATTACCACTAGAGTTTAGTCTAACGCTTGACGAGACTAATTTAATAGTCTAGCAATTATTACTATTATATAAGCGTTAAATAACACTCAATATAACTCATAATAATAGCCCAAATAATTATTTTAAGGTCCTAATAATGTTACTATAATTAAATAAAATCTATATTAAATATAGTATAGGCGTAGATCACTTACAACGAGTTTTTTTTTTTATTAAAAACCAGGCTTTGCTGGAGCAGTGTTTCCGAGCCGAAAACTTTTCTTCTCGGAGCCGTCGGGCGCTCCGGGGCTTTCTTCTCGTGATAGGGAGGTTCCCTAGACTTGGAAGGGGTTTAGGGAGGTTAGAGAGAAGTTAGAGAGAGAGAAAGAAAGGTTTGAAGGTGTGAGGAAATTATGAAGAGTTCATCTCTTATTTATAGGAATTGTATAGTAAAGTAGTCTCCAAGCTTCGTCCGTAACTTTTGCATATGAGCTCCGTTTTTGTCTGTCTTTTTACTGTTGAGTTCCTATTAATGAGATCTTCAACTCTCATTTAGACCTCGTTGGTTAATTCTCATTCTATCTCGGATTTACAAAACTGTATCGAATTCGCCGCGCTCGAAAAGTAGAGACTAAGCTTCGTCCATAACTTTCGCATACAAGCTCTATTATCGACGTTATTTATATCCACGTGTTGGTATTTATGAGTACTACAACTTTCATTTAGATCCCGTCGGCTAAAAATCGACCGATCTAAAATTCAGATTTCGAGTTGTGCACTGCTATGCTAAATCTTAGAAAAATCATAACTTCCTCAGACGAAGTCAGATTTGGGCGTTCTTTTTATCGATGTTCTTAGTTTAACATATTCTACGACTTTTGTTTAGAGCGCTAATGCTAAATCTCGCTCTATTGTAAATTCACTATTTATGCTTCCCGGTATCGTGCCGGTTCTGTTGCGAAACTTCGACGGGTCATAACTTCTTCTTATAACTCGGATTTCGGTGTTCTTTATATCCCCGGAATCCTTGTTTCGACCACTACAACTTTATGTAGAGATATCGGGCTTATCTCACACTTTAATTTTGACGCTTATTTTTATTCTTTATTAATTATACATTTATAATTAAATAATAAGCACATAAACACACATAATTCACATAATACTCAGATATTTCATCTTTATTTTTTCAAAAAGAGTTACAATAGTTGACCTAGACTATTACATTGACAAATATGCTTAGTCCTGAAACCCGGGCGTTACAGGTGGTGATTGGATGTATGGGCCAGGAGGTTCATGGGTTGTTTCATAGAAGATTGTGGTTGATCAAGGAGCTCATTGCAACTCGTGGCGTCTTTTTGAGTTGTCGATGATTAGATGAGGAACTGTCGGGGAATCAGTTTCAGTTCGGTGCGTTTAGCCCCGCAAGTGTTGTGGTGACTTAAGGTCATGTGTTCGCGATTTTTGGTTGCATCGTTTTTCGTTCAGCAACGGATTTTGAAGGTTTTAGTGTGACAATTGAAGTTCTATGGATGTGCTAGCTTATCATCAAATTTAGCATGTTTTATGTTCCTTTGGTATCTGAGTATGCTTGCCCTCAAGGATGGTGTGGAGTTTTAATTCATAGTAGGCTTGGGTTTGGTGACATTCATGATTACTTCAGAGTCTTCTCGAGTTGTCTGTAAATTGGAGGAATATGTTCAGTCTCAAGAAAGTATGGGATCTTGTTTCTAATCAATCATGAGGATGTATTTTGTTAATGAGTGAGGTTCATCATTTGCTAGAACTCTGGTATTTCTTCATTTTGGATGAGGTCATGGGTTCCCTAAGGATTCGCATTGTGGTAATCCTTGGAGTGTTTGTGGGCTGGACAAGATAGATTGGGGCTTAGTTCGAATTATGCGCATTGTTGATTTGGGTGGTAGCCTTTGAATTGGATTAAGGGTGAAACTGTTATCCTGTTCTCGGGTCGTCGACGACCATGATTTCGCCGACTCTGCATGGTTAGTATTCAGTTCTATGAAAAAGGATTGAGCATGGTTTAGTCTTCTCCTTGAGGTGCAATTAGTGTGGATAGGGACATTGTTTAGGTCCTTGCAAGGCAGTGGAAAGAGGTTGAGAGCTTGTTGGTCTGTTATGTGGGTCGCGAGTGCCAGGAAGAATATGTAAGGTCGAAAAGATCGGCGTGATAATAGGAGCATTCCAGTCATGGGCTGAGGGCCAGGTAAGGCATTCCATACTCATGTTGAGGGCTCGGTGGTAATCTAGACCTATGTTAAGGACCTTATAAGGGTATTCCAGACATAGGCTGCGGCCCAGTGATCATGATTGTTGATTTCATCTGAGTATGGTACTTTTAGTATTGATGCATTAATGGAAGTCGGGAGACACAATCAACTCGTTTGGATAAAAGGAACGATCAAGATTGGGGAATCGGTTATGAAGTCTCAAATCAAAGATTTTCGTTAATGTATCAGGTGCTTGCTTGATAAGGGTACATCTGAATTGTTAAGGACTGGAGGTAAATGTTGTTGGGTTTTGAGCATTCTAACACTTCCTAAGTGTACATGCAACCCTAATAACCTTGGATCTATGTTTGTCTAATTATCATGCAAAGTTGATTTCCAAGGCTATGATCCTATCTAGCATACATGGGGAACAATTCTAAATTGAATAATAGATAGAATTACATACCTTGTTGTTGTAAGTGTTCCTTGAAACCTTGTGAGCCTAGCACCTCACGTGTGATGCCTCAAATACTTCACACAACACCAAATGCAAAGTATAAACTTGAGAGAATACTCTAACACACTCAAAATCGGCCAAGCCCTCTTGTTTCTCTAGTGTATCACTAGTGTAGCCGATTTTGGGGAGAGACATGGTCCTTATATAGTGTGTTGCATTAGGTAAAACCCTAATGTAACATGACTCTTCATTTCTCAATCCATGGAGCATCCATGGAGCATCCTATGGTTGGAACCCAACTTGATAATCCATGGAGCCTTTTAGCCCACTATATAAGATATGGAAGCTTTACATAATCTACCCATATATTTAATTAGTTATTCTTTTGATCACTTAATTAATGCTATATTAATTCTTGATCAAAACTAATTAAATAATATTATTAATATATTAGAACTTATAATATATTAATAAACCATATGTGTTATTTCTCTCATTTAGTTTATCCAATTGCATGGTGCCATGCAACCCAAATGGACCATGCCGGGTCGGGTCAAGTATTTACCAGAAATAGTTATGGACTTAGACACCTTATCCAACAAATGTGGGATTCCTGGAGTTTTCATCTTTGCTCGTAGGAGCAGTGGTTGGAGTGGCGTGTCAGGGAGTCGCGAGTTAATTAAAGAATTTTGGTGCATCTTATAGACTTTGGCGTAGTGGGAGATTCGTGATTTATGTGATTGGGTTCTTTTCAGATAAGGTATTGAATTCTTGGTTTTGAGCTGAATAGTGACGGTTGTGTTTTATCAGGGATCTGGTAGGTGTTTGGGGATTTATGTTCTTGGGTAACTGTAAATTTGTTCAAGCTGGATAGGTTGTTCGGTTCGAGTTGTGAAGTTGAGTCCTTGTGGGGACAATTTTGTTTGGTGCTATTTGTCAGGGAGTCCGACATTGTTCAGGATTTTCAGTTTCAGGTATAGCGGTTGCGTATCTTATATTTTGGGTTCTACATCAGTAAGGGTGGGTGGTCATCTGAGAGAGGTGACTTCCACAGTCATTTTGGGATTCGGGGAATCCTGCCAGGATCGTTAGTTCGGTAAAGGAGATAGTAAGGAATGATTTTGAGGACAAAAGCTAATTTAAGTGGGGTAGAGTTGTAACACCCGAAAATTTAAGAAGCAACTTTGAGTATAATTCCCTTTTGAGAATTTGTCACAACATGTTGGAGGCACCAACACGACGTGTCTAGATAAGGAAAAGGCGTGGGTTTCATCAGGCTGGGAATGAAACCCTAATTTTTTGGGTTTTCCCCTATTTAAAGGAAAGTGGAGGCTAGGATTTGTTCACCCTCAACCCCCATCAACCCTAATCATCTTTCACTCCCATTTGTGAGCTAGTGTGGTGTTTTTGGAGCTAAATAAGAAAGACATTGGAAGAAGGAAGGCAAGATCTAGAAAGCAAGTCCCTCCGCTTTCATCTTGGCACTCTTCTGGACCTTTGTAAGTGTCCAATATCTGATTTTTATCATTCCATGTTGCTATATCTTGGGTTTTGTCCATTTAGCTTCCTATTCTTGATAGTTGGAAGTGTTAGATCTCATAAAGTTTCCAACTTTATGAATCCCCAGGTCAAGGTGACTATGTAGAGTATTGGATCTGTCTTATAGTTGAGTTTTGATGTCATGCATTGAGATTGGTTCATAATCCTCATTATTAACCTATTATGGTTTCAAGACATGCATTGGACATTCATATTTATAAAGATTCGACCTTTGGGATTGGTTTTAGTGCTAGAACCTCTTCTGGAAAGTATTGGGCATCAACTTTAAGGAATAAGTGCTTATTGGTTAGGTCCTTGCATTTTCTAGCCTTATAGTTGGGTCTTAGACCCTTTGGAGTAGTCCCAGAGGATAAAGTTGGAAACTTTATCCTCCTTCATATCATTTTGGTCCAGATCTGAGCTTTGGAGCTCTAAGAATCGAAGGAAGCAGCTTAATGGATTAAGCTGCTTGAACTCTGGCAAACACGACGTGTTAGTTGGGGTTTTCCTGACTATTTGGATGCAGGAGGAACACGGCGTGTTTGCATGGTAACACGGCGTGTTGGAATTAACATGGACTGTTGACTTGTACCAAGTTTGACCTTAAGGGGTATTTTGGTATTTTTATGGTTTTTGGTCATTTGGATGGGTAGGTATTGGTTAGAGCTGAGATTCAGAGTCGCGACCTCATCAGCTATGGATCAGATCAAGAGTTGAGTTTTCCTCACTGTACTTTCGGGTCGAAGGCACCAAGGACGGCCCATTAATTTGATAACCTGATATTCGTTGATATGTTGGGTATGGAATGGATATGCATGCTAGTTCGGTAGATCTGTAGGACTGCCTACGACACCATTTGTATGATTATCAGTATATGTTATTATTTGTTATATATCAGCGTGTTGGGTTGGGTTGAGGTTGTACTGCTCCGTGCGATAGCCAACAAACCCTGGAGTAATCCAAATATGAGCCGAGGGCTAAGGAAGGCATGTCATACTCATACCGAGGGCTCATTAGCATTCCAGATATGAGCTGAAGGCCGGGTAGGGCATGCCAGACTCATACTGAGGGCTCAGTAGCATTCTAGATACGAGCTGAGGACCGGTTGATATGCCAGACTCGTACTAAGGGTTGAACATTTATGTGCCAGTCTAATGACTGATTGGGCTAGGGAGAAAGGCTGACATAAGCTGTGGGCCTCAGGGGCAAGCCAGACTTATGATGTGTACTCAAGGGCAAGCCATATATGAGTTTGGGTCCGATAGGAAAGCCAGACTCATATTGTGGGCTCAAGGGTAATCCAGTCTTTTAGCTGTGAACCTAGTGCATGCTGTTATATTATGTGTGCTATTTGATTATGTGTTGGTACTTTGGGGGAACTCACTAAGCTTTATGCTTACATTTTTTGTTTATGGTTTCAGGTACTTCAGTAGACCGTGCCATGGTGAAGGCGTGACCGTACACATCCTCGTGTTTTTGAAACTTATGATTTCTGGGAAACTCTAATAATGAAAATGTTTTGAAAACTATGTTGTAAACGATTACGATTTTTAAATAATATTTTGTAAACAATGGTTTTTGTAAATACCTGTTTAGTGAATGGGTTGTTTGAAAAGTTAAAATTTTGTTGAAATTTTTGGGATGTTACAAGATATTTTGGGAAACCACTGCTTGAGCTCTGGCAGATTGTACACACTACTTCATCCGGTTTCTCTCCTTTGAAATTTTATATATCTTTTTGAAATTTTTTATGAAAATCCTTATATCCTTAGTTTGAGTTTGGAATCCCACGAGTGTTCATCAAAATCCCTCAAACCAGGGCTATGATACCAATTTTTAACATCCAAATTTCCAAACCAAAATTTTCATTTTAAAATTCATATAGAAATATTGTTCATAAAAACCATCTCAAGAAAATCACAACAACAAATACAAGTTATCATCAAAATATTAGAGTGTCCCAAAATATTTAAAATCATAAATTGCAGGTGAATGTGTACAATCAAGCATTCACCTTCCCACGATCCTCATAGTACGTGAAACACATTTAATAAACAACTGTAAGCACAAATCTAAGTGAATTTCCCCTAAATACCACATACAACACAACACAAAATAAACAGCTATGGGTTATCAGCAATCTTGGAGACTACCCGAAGTCTCAATGGGCAAACAACAGGCCCGGTGGGTTATCAACAACCTTGGAGACTACTTGAAGTCTCAGCACAGACAATAACACATACCATAGTAATAACATACAGACCCAACTGGTCATCACATATATAAATATATTCTACCACAAAGGTAAGAGTAGTGGGGAGAATCACCTCGCACAGATGACTGATAAAACTCATACCCGAACTGTCGGAACTAGACTCCGCCTAATAATTACACTAATTAACCTTAATTAATAATTAAGGTAATTTTTCATACTCCACTAGTCTTAAGACAAGTCTAATCCACATTTGGGGTAAAAGATTGTTTTGCCTCTTCAAAACCCTTACAAATCCACCTAAGGCAGAATTAGTCTCAAAAGTAAAAGAAATTCAACACGCGGTCATATGCGTGGCGTACTCAACTCTACACTGGGCTAAAGAGAGCTTAATCCTAAAACCCTAACATTTCACTTCACCAAAAACTCCATAACTCATCCATGGATGAAAGGAAAGGGCCAAGCTAGCATTTTTATGACTATAAGTACCCTAAAACGTTTGAAAGGACAACTCAAATGCTCTGGAGTATTGCATACTCACAAAGATCAAGGTTTGGGAAAAAAATGAACATAAATCTAAGCCTAAACAAGATCTAGCAAAACAAGATTCAAGGTATGAACTTTATACATTCAAAAGATGAACAAATAGATGTAGATTCTGGATCCAAAAGCTTGAATGCAACACCACTTCTTGAATGATCTTCCTGATGGGTTTTGGCCATAAGAAGATCCTATGTGCTCATGAAACCCTAATGCTTGGATCTAGGTTTCTCTATTGTACATGCAATTTATCCAAGACTTGAAACCCTAGTTCTAGCATACAATTAATCATATTAACATGTGAAAGGGTTTTTAGATCTTACCTTGATTGTTATGTAGTAATAACAATTTCAAATCCTCCTTGTAATGACTTTAGAAAGCTTAGAGTCACAATTGTCACTCCTCTAATGGTTCACAAACACCAAGAGCAAGAGGATGAAGAATAAGGAGAGAGGAGGCTGCCCAAAACGTGTGGAAACCCTAGAGGAACTCTTATACACGTTTTTGGGGCATAAGGGTACTATATATACATGTAGGCTATTAGGGTTTTCAACTAGGAAACCCTAATTTGACTGCTTAAGCCCTAAGCAGCCCATGGACCCTTTTAGAATACCCCTTGGACGATTTCTAATGGGTTTCCCCATAGAATTCGTCCAACCTATTATTCCAAGGTGATCCATAGCCCAAATGCAATTATCTTATAATTACAGTTCCAGTCCCTTAAGTTTAATTAATCTCTTTTAGGCACAAAATTAATTATCAATTAATTCTTGACTAATATTAATTAAATAATATGATTTCTCCTTTAATATATTATTCTCATAATATATTAATAAAGCATAATTAATCTTCTCTCTCCATAATTCATCCTATCAAGTTGCTTTGGTGAAGGCAACCCAAAAGGACCATGCACCATCGGGTCAAGTACATCACAAAATAGTTATGGACTTAGACACTAATCCAATAGTCTCCCACTTGGATAAGTCTAATAACTATTCTGTGTATAACTTCAGATCCTGATCTGCAATCGTAGCTTTCAAAAGTTGCTGTCAACTCTGATCTTATCAGATACGCATCCTTTAGATAAGGGATCATATATTCCTCCATTCTAGATATCGTATAGACTGAGACATGGATTTGAATCATCCTCTCTGTCTATGTGCTGTTTCTCGATTTCCGATTTATGACGACTGACAATAGACTACATTTGAACACATCAAATTAGTCTCGGCTTGGCCAAGTGCTTAGGTGTCATCACTAAATCATCGAGGGGCCCACATATATCGCTTTCATCCTACTTTGGATAAAAGGAACGGATAAACTTTGATTCAATGCTTGCTTGCACTCACTCACCGAATCACACATAATGATATGTTTTATAACACCAAGTTACTGGTGCATTTACATATTATCAATGTGTAACCGACTCGCATGATACAACTCACACATCTCGGTTTCAAGAATATAAGATATTATCCTCTCACCAATCACTCGTGATAAAATCCATGAAGTGATCCAAGTGAGCGTGGGTTTAATTCAATGCTCAAACTCATATTCATAAGCACTCATGAACGTTGCAGCAAACATTTGCTTATGTCTAATACACTTTAGACAATCCACACACCAATTCACGACAGTCTTCATTCATACCTGCTTCCAACATATGAACGACTGTGGTCCGTTTGAATAATTTGATTGTTCTGAATCAATTTAATTATTCAGGAAGTCAAAACATGCAAAGTGAAACACAAGAATAATACTAATCTCATATGGCCCTAAACTCTAGGTATAAATAAAACATTTTATTTAATCACCATATTGATTACTCATTATTTGTTGTTTCGGGTAATCAACTTCTTACTTGAATTATTACCACACTTGTCACATGCTCTCAGCATGCACACAATGTTTACCTACGGTCCTTACTTTGTGAAATAGATCTAGGGATGTCAAAAAGTCTCGTGGGACCCCGTTCCCGTGGGGGCCCCGTCCCGTTTGGGGGAATTTTTTTAAAAAAATCGGGGGCAGGGACGGGGGCGGGGGCAAGGTTAACCCCCGTTTTAATTTCGGGGGCGGGGGCGGGGGTAGGCAATCCCGTCCCGAAACCCCCATGGGGACCCCGTTAATAAAGTAAACATATATTTACATATATTAATTATGTAAACATAATAAACAATAACATGATTTTGATCTTCCAAAATTCATCAAAAAAATATGTTTTTAAGTTGTTAGTATAATGTTTTTAAGATGCCTTAACTTTTTTATTTTTAACATGTAAGATTCGGCTATAAATAATTATTTGTTACCTAAAAAATAGCTTCTCTTAACCTAGATAATTTTTTTAGCAAAAAAAAAGGCAGCTCAAAACCAATCGGGGGCGGGGATAATAAAGGGGATTCGGGGGCGAGGGCGGGGGTAGGAAGGTTTAACATTTCGGGGGCGGGGGCGGGGGCGGGGACGGGGACGGGGGAACCGGGAAATTTCGGGGGCGGGGGCGGGGAATGCACTCCCCGTCCCGTTTGCCCCCGTTGACATCCCTAAATAGATCAAATGAACACATTTCCAATCATACTCATTTCACAACTCCCAATCCTTATCATAAGTATAAGAATATCAAATTCTTGTTACTTATGCTAGATTCTAACGTTTTATGCAATGATTCTTTCGTAAAGTCATAGCTCAAAATCATCAAGACTTGGCTAATCTCTATCAGAAACAATTCTATAGATATGATGTCTCTCACTCAAAGTACATTCCTTTGAACATCCTTCTTGCATAATAGTTTCTAATCTAGATATAGATTCTCAATATCCAACTCCCAATATGGAAACATTTCCATATTTTGCCATACGACAACTTATTTTTAAGAGAATCTTATATATTCATAATAATGTCGATATGGTCCATCCAATACCATACGTCCAACTACTCACAAGCGACCAATCCTCAGCGAGCTTTGGATCGTCCTTTGATAGTTGTTTAATTATTTTAGTCAAAACCGATTCTTGTCCTTTTTCACTCAAAATGCGCTAGACATTTGGAAAATTTTAGAATGGTCAAATATTATAGCATTTGCAATCGATCCTATACCCGAAGCGTATGGGATACGATGCATAATGTCTTACATAAAGATATGATACTTTATCAATCTTCTGCCATAATATTTTATGTGTCATGTTCTCACAATTCGAACTATGCCATAATCATAGTCGAAATTTGAGAACACACTATGTATCCTTGACTAAATTTATTAACATTCCACAACCTAAGCCTTTATATTTGAAATGAAGCATAATATTCTCTCCCTTAATTATAGCAAAACAACTGTTTAACGCTTACGACTTTGCAAAGTATAACTCTTGTTTTCTATAATTAATATTGCTAACTTGCAATACTTGCCTTAATAATCATACAAGTACAACATTTATGCTCCCACTATCATGATGATTATTATCATATAAGCAAAACACTTATGCTCCCACTAGCTTTGACATGTATTCAGAAAACAACTAAACTTCTAGAAAACAATACCTATTGAATTTCTTAAGTTTATATTTCTAATACCTAATGCTTTGATAATCTTTTATCAAAGCTTATTAATTTATACACCTTTGCCTTAGATAGCTCATATGTGTGTCTTAAACAATTCAGACTAATTGCCAAATCTCACAATTCTAATTATGGAAAGGGATACCGTAACCATAATCAAATTCGAGAATACAATTTTCACGATCAATATCTTCTTAAAATCTCTCTTAGTGAAAGCATTTCCTCACAATCATTTTCATGACGGAGGGAATCTTATGACACTTAGATTTTAATGGTGTATGTGTTCCTATCCATGTGAATTTGTCAAAACCAAAGTTTGCGACAAACCCAAACTAATATGGACCGAACCTTCTCAATCTTGATTTCTTTCCTTATGGTAACGCGGCTGCCCACCATGTCTTCCAAGTAGTTAAGCAGCTCATCCTTTCTTATCAATGTACTTTTCATTGATCAAGGTCCTTGCCTTTTATGAATTCAAATGAGAATCATAGAACTCACATGCATAATTAACTTAATTGGAACCGCACAGAAACAAGATAGTGTCAACACGATAGGTTGTAAACCTCAAGTCATGTGCTAGTGATGATCGATAAGGTTTATTCTTGATTTGTTCTTAAAACCATTCAAGACCATTGAGACTCCCACTGACTCCTTGACATATAAGATTCTTTTGTCAATAAACATTTCTTGACAAAGAAATATTCAAGAGTTAGCGTAGCTTTTATCAAGACAAAACACTTCACAAGATTGGTCCTAGTTGGTCTTTGTCTTATCCAAGACATCACAACTTTCCACATTTGATGAATGTTATAAACCTTCTTAAGACTTGTCACTTAATGTCACAATCTTAACTCTAAGACTTGTTTTTCGAACGAAGTATGATTGACTACTTGATTTAACCATTTCTTCAATTCTTGATTCCTCTTCTCAGACATACAATTGTACTAAGACTCATTTAGAGGATCAATTGAGATATGGTTCTTAATCATTAAGATCTATCATAAAACATAATAAAAGGTACTCTCCCTTCTTCTTAGAATAGAGAAACTTTTATCTTTCTGCCTACTTGATTCTTCTTTATTCATTCTGCTATTAATTGAAACTCTTTCAATCAACTGAGAATTACACTTAATCTCATAAGTATAATCGTATTTACTTAACCTTAGTAAATCATGACGAATATCTTTGTTACTCTTGTGGTAGACTTGATCAACACACAACCTTGTGTGCTTGATCTCCTAGTCCTTCACTTGACACTTTGTTAATGAATTAGTCTAATTTCCAAATATGAAATTTCTCATTCATCATGCAACCAAGTTATATGATTCCAAGTTTCTGTCCAATTGAAACTTGGGCAATGAGAAACTTTCCCTATTTGGTAATTTCTTGAGCTTTCCACAAATAACATAATTAAGAATCAAATCCATTATTGCTAATAATAGAAACTTACAAACATCAATTTTTTCATACACGCCATTGCAAGGATAAATAAATAATATAAAATCAAAATTTATTTTATTGCGAGAAAAATTTGTTCTTACAATTCAATTTA
Source organism: Lactuca sativa (assembly GCF_002870075.4). NCBI lineage: Eukaryota > Viridiplantae > Streptophyta > Magnoliopsida > Asterales > Asteraceae > Lactuca > Lactuca sativa. Next base: position 58,145,361 of record NC_056628.2, on the reverse strand, counting down.
ATTGAAAAACTATGTTAATACATATTTCTTAGCAGTCTTATTCTAATAATAAGTAGTAGCTCAAGATTCTAATCTTCAAGTAATGCGATTGAAATCCATTTCTTCACGATTAGATTCTGCTCACTTCTTTCCTTAAGCTTCCTCTTTTTTCTTCGATCCTACAAGACATCGAAATGTAATCTTATCACATCATGTATTAAGAATCTAGAATAGGAACTTGATAGAGTTAGTTAGCAGAGCCATACGTTTTTGACTCCCATATCTTAGATCTCTTAGGTAAATAGGGCAGCTCCGTCTCCAATGCCCCTTCTCTTGGCAATAAAAACAAATTGACTTCTTTGGAACAGCACACAGAACTACTTCTGACTTTGCCTTTCTCTTATGATCAAACTTTTTGATCATGGCATGCCTTTCGTTGCCATTTCCTATATCCATAAAGGTCCGGAAGGCAGATCCAGCAATCAACTTTCCTTTTCCAGTGCGCCAAATCATTGTTGATTCAGCAGCAATAAGCATATAGGTGAGATCAATGAGGGTTTCGTCATGGTTCATCATATAGCACTCTCTTACGAACTTACTATATGAGTCAGGAAGTGACCGAAGAACCCAGTCAACAGCCAGCTCCTCACAGACAACAGATCCCAACATTCTTAATCTATCAATGTGTGACTTCATCTCTAGGATGTGTGCACACACTGACTTTCCTTCTTCATGTTTACTTGCCAAAAGGGATTGAGTGAGTTTGAACTTTTCAATCTTTTGAACTTGTGGGTTAGGGAGAATAATAGGAGGAGGTGGAGGAAGTGAAGCATGATCTCGTGTTCCTCGATCGAATCGTGGAATATCATCTTCATGTGAAAGGCTTGTTCCACGGGATTTGGGAAGACCATAGTTGTCATACTTTGACATCTACAAAATGAGAGAAAAACTAAATTCAAGTTAATTGATTGATTGAGTCCTTAATAAATCACCCAAATGAGATATTAAGGCTAGGACCCAACACAATACTCTACAACCTAGAAAAGGGATGCCGTAATCTAGTTGCAGAATATTTGAAGGTAAGTGAATGACGATTCACTAATTTCCACCATGAAAAACGAAAAAGAAATTTAAGTTTTAAATCTATTGAAAATTCCTAGATCTTTTGAGATTCATTGAACTTTTCAATGGCATGTTTAAATCTCGATATGCCCCTCTAGTTTGTGACTGGGATACCAAGGATCACAAAGCGGGTGTGAATAACCATGCAGACTTACATGGTGCCCCCATATGTTACAGTTACCTATTCGATGTGCCGGTTAACCACACACGCTCCACTAACGTCTTCGCAAGGGCACAAAGTGTAATTTCATGGAATTGCATCAGTTCACTTTTGCCTAAAGTAACTAAGATTGGGAATTTGTAAAAGCATTTGGTTACTTTTGTACTTCATTATACTTATAATGGAGGGTTTCTGTCCTATCCTACCCGTTCGGCTAACGACCCTCCATTAGTCAAGAGTGCGGTGGGTAAGAGTGGATACCCATTCAATCGCCATTTTATAGGCAATTTCCTTAAACACCCCTTATAGACCAGCTTCGTGAATGAGGCCTACTAACGGTAAGACTGACTTTTACTCATACATATATATTAGACTTTTAATGTTATATAGTATAGGGTGTATTTTACACTTTTAAAATAGTAGGTGTTCTAATTTAATAAATTATACTTTTAATTTAATTAAATGTAAACCAAAACTTTATGGGTTTATTAAGTCTCTTTTAATTATACACTTTAATTAATTAATAAAACCATAAGGGTGTGAGTTGAACTTTTCAAAACAATACTAGGGTTTTAGAATTTAACATTTCTAAATTAAACTATTAATCAACTTTTAAATTCCAAAACTTGAGGGCAAGTTTTGAAACTTTTCAAAACATCAGGGTTTAACTTATTTAAATTTCAAAACAAAAACTTTTAAGTTCAAATTTAAACTATAAAACCTAAAGGGATTAATTTGAAATTTTTCCAAACTTTATCAAGAATATTCTAGATCACATAATTCAAATAAGGCAATTAACAATTAATTGGTGGTTATCTAATTAGATCTAGTTCAAATTATTGCAAGATAATGATCAAATAATTCAAATAATTTAACATTTATCAAACAAAGTAACAATTATCTAATTAGATGACCAAAATCTTTTATTTTGACAAAGATAATCATAAGGAATTAATAAAATTCGAATTTTATTAATTTTAAACAATTATGGCAATTATCCTAAGTCAAAATAGGTAAAAATCCCGAAAATCAGCCTGTCTGACAGCTAAACTCGCCGAGTTCACCCTACTCGACGAGTCCACATTGGAACTCGACGAGTTTGTCAAGCAGAATGCCAAAAACTCAATCTTGCAACATGAATGAATGTACTAGGCATCAATACAATAGAAACCAATCAAGTCTCTAATACCACTGATGGGTTTTGGCCATAAGAACATCCTATGTGCTCATGCAACCCTAATGCTTGGATCTAGGTTTCTCTATTGTACATGCAATTCATCCAAGACTTTAAACCCTAGTTATAGCATACAATTAGTCATATTAACATGTGAAAGGGTTTTTAGATCTTACCTTGATTGTTATGTAGCAATAACAATCTCAAATCCTCTTTGTAATGACTTTAGAAAGCTTAGAGTCACAAGTGTCACTTCTCTAATGGTTCACAAACACCAAGAGCAAGAGGATGAAGAATAAGGAGAGAGGAGGTTGCCCAAAACGTGTGGAAACCCTAGTGGAACTCTTAGCCCCGTTTTTGGGGCTTAAGGGTACTATATATACATGTAGGCTATTAGGGTTTTCAACTAGGAAACCCTAATTTGACTGCTTAAGCCCTAAGCAGCCCATGGATCCTTTTATAATACCCCTTGGACGATTTCTAATGGGTTTCCCCATAGAATTCGTCCAACCTATTATTCCAAGGTGATCCATAGCCTAAATGCAATTATCTTATAATTACAGTTCCAGTCCCTTAAGTTTAATTAATCTCTTTTAGCCACAAAATTAATTATCAATTAATTCTTGACTAATATTAATTAAACAATATGATTTCTCCTTTAATATATTATTCTCATAATATATTAATAAATCATAATTAATCTTCTCTCTCCATAATTCATCCTATCAAGTTGCTTTGGTGAAGGCAACCCAAAAGGACCATGCACCATCGGGTCAAGTACATACCAAAATAGTTATGGACTTAGACACTAATCCAATACTTCCTTCACTAACAAGAACACTTAAAAATCACTCACAAGCTTCAAATCTCACTCACAAGGGCAAGGGTTTCGATTTTAGGGTTTAAAGGAATGGAGTCTGGTCATAAGAAGGTCCAATAGGATTAAGATGTTTAAATAGGGGACACAACCCTAAAAATTTAGGGTTTAAGGATTGCACGAGTACGACCGAACACGTGTACGCCCAACATACTCCACCTTTGACGCGCCTCACTTGGTGACTTACGCACGGTGTACCAGCCTAGTACGCCTAACGCATGGTCCTTATTTGCAACAATTTAAAATATTAAGGGTTGAAATGAAAATCCTTGACAACGGGTGTTACATCGGGGTTGTTCATGCTTATGACCATCGCAACCTCGATTGCTTGGTGGTTAGGTCTTGTGTTCTGAACGTTGTAACTTTTTCATACAGTCTCATATTTTAACGATCTTTATACTCATGTGTTTGTATTGGAGTCTACACAGTTTTCATTTAAATTACTCCGATACCTAAGGATTGCATGATCTTTATATCCACGTGTTTGTATGTGAGTAATCTATACGAAAGTTGTAGTTGACTCAAATACGAACGTGTGGATATAAAAATCGTTAAAATCTGAGATCATATGAAGAAGTTACGACGTTCAGAATACAATAAATACGAATACATGAATATAAAAATCTTTAAAATACGAGATAGTATGAAGAAGTTACGACGTTCAGGAACAAAATACCTAAGTGAAACACAAGACCTAAGCAACCAAGTAGCTGTGGTCACGTTAGGCATAAGCAACAGTAGCCTCGAACACCTCATTAACGATTGACCCACGTAGTATGTCGTAAGAAAAACCTAAAAAAAATCAGTCATGAGTACTGAATGTATACAAAAACAAAAAGAACTTATTTTGTAACAAAAAATATTAAGGAATAAATGTGTAAAAAAATATTAAAGACTAAATGTGAACAAAATGAAAAATATATTATCATATCGAGTCATTTTTTTCCGTTTTACCTGGATAGTCGGTTATAATGATTGAATGTATACAGTTAAACTAGTTAAATGACAAAAATATCAAATGTATGAAAATAAAAAAAAATATAAATTATCCCTTCAAAGAATAGAGTAAATTACAAGAATGGTCCCTATGGTTTAGGGTAATTTGCGTGTTTGGTCTCTAACTTATTTTTTTAACTCGGAATGTTCCTTCTGTTTGTTTTTGTTACGCGTTTGGTCCATGTCTTAGCTAAAAAGACTATTTTGCCCTTGATTTTTTAATTTATTTAGATAAACACACTCCCAACTCCACCCCCTTCAACTTACCTTACCTACCCCACCATTTTTTCCTATTTAAATAATATTATTTTTAAGTAAGATAGGGACCAAACGCGTAACAAAAACAAATAGTAGGGACCAAACACGTAATAAAAACAAACAGTAGGGACCTTCCGAATTAAAAAATTAAGCTAAGGACCAAACATGCAAATTACCCCGACCTTGTAATTTACTCCAAAGAATATAATGTCATTTATAAACTTTTTATCTGTCGCTCTATGTGTTTATCCCAAGTTCAATCTGCTTTATTTGTAAAAAAACTTAAAAGCCCACGATGACACCAAACTGGCCTCATTAATAATCCGGGTTTTCGTACCCATTTCATCCCCTTCAAAAAGGCGATTCCTCTTCTCTCACATACACGTTTTTTGTGCTCACCCCTTCTCTTCGATAATGGAACCACCATCTGTAGACGATCTCGCCGACGACCTCCGGAGCATCAGCTTCAACTCAACCACCACTACCACAGCCACCGACATTAACCGCAGCACAAGCTCCGGATCCGAAACAACTTGGACCACCGCTACCTCCTCCGCCCGACACAACATCCATCTCCCCTGTAACACCGCCACAAAACCACATGCGCCTTCCGGTGATTCTTGCTGGGACGCCGTTCGTCAATCTGGACCTGAATCAGACGGAAAACTTACTCTCGCTGACATCCGCTTCCTCCACCGTCTAGGAGCCGGTGACATCGGCTCCGTATACCTCGCAAAACTCAAATGTTCTCCTTCTCCGCCCTCCTCCGCCATTTTCGCCGCTAAGGTCATGGATAAGAGGGAGCTTGCAAGCCGTAACAAGGAAGGAAGATCGAAGACAGAAAGGGAGATTCTAGAGATTTTGGATCATCCATTTTTACCGACGCTTTACGCGTCGTTGGATTCGCCGAAATGGTCGTGTTTGTTGACCGATTTCTGTCCCGGCGGAGACCTTCACGTTCTCCGGCAACGTCAGCCATGCAAACGCTTCCCGGAATCCGCCGTCAGGTGCGCATTTTAGCATTCTCTTAGTTACTCTGCATGTCTTTTCATATACTTTGATCAGTAATGATCCCCTGCTACACATTACATCACATAATTTCTGCTCCGGCTCACTCATTGGCCCACCGATGTGGCATGTGCTTGTTAGGACCCACAACATTTACTTTGACTTGGATTTCAAAATTTGGTGTTTTGTGTTTATCAAACATTATATGCATTGATGTATAAGCTAAAAAATTGAGCTATTTTAATGTTATCATCAAACTACATTAATTTGAAAGAAAAAAAGTACTTTATTTCTGTAAAAAACAAGGTCAAACAAAAAAAATTAAGTTTAAAACAAAATTGTTGTATTATTGTATTTATGATTTTAAATAATATTTGTTATTTCATCAAGTCCAAAAATGGTTAAATGAGAGAAAAATTGGTTTGCTGATGTATATTTGAAAATACAAAAATTGAAAAAAAAAATATTGTAAAAAAATCCTTTTAAAAAGGTTGAAAAAGAATTAAGATAAAAAATCTAATAAAGCATTACAAAAAGTCTTAAAAAGGTTGTAGAAAAATAATTTTATTTATAAAAGCTAAATTTAAAAAGAATTCATAACAAAATTTTAAAATATAAGAAAAAAACAAAATAAAAGTTAAAAAAAATTAAATTAAAAATAAATAAACTCTTGCTTTTTGCTTTTAACATTTACCGTTTGGATATTGTCAGACGTTACATTTAATTATATGATTTAAATACAACTGTACGAAAACATTAGGGTAAAAAGATTATATTCCATTGTATTATTGTTTTCGGACATAGTAATCAATTTCTTGGATAACCAAACAACTAGGTCCCACAAAGTGGGCCTTCGAGGCTGCATGTTATTGTCTCGTAGGCTTGTGTGCACCTGATTAGGAAGACGAAGATACTCAGTTGTCGAGTACACGTGAGATCCATCGAAGGTCAAACATCGTGAACCCTCATTTAATGCCACGTGGGTCCTTAGATATCGGACGTCCACAAAATGCCACTTCAACGAAAGTATGAAGTTAAATGAGATAGTGAAGTCAAGCCCAATCACCTTTTGTCTTTTAAGATCGTTAATTGATAAAAACAAAAGAATAATGCACAAAGTATAAAAGGTTTTAAAAAGATCATAAGTCATAAAAATGACATAACATATGAAGGTTTTATCAACTTCACAAAAATGGGTTATTTTGTTAAGTTTTAATCCTTAAACATTATACTGCTAATAGTATATCTGGTTAATAATTTTTTTGAACTGTGTTAAATTCTCAATATGTTTTATGAAAATGAAAAAATATATATACAAGTAAAAGTAACAGAGAATGTGAAATAAAAATATAAACAAAGAACAAACTATTGGAAAGAAATACTTTTGTTATGCTTAGAAACCTTTTTCAAACTAAAAAAAAAAATATTGAAAAAGCCATTTCCAAAACTTGTGGATGCTCTTCCAATCAGATATTTTGTATGTTATATTTTAAGCTTATATTATAAGATATAAACAATTATTGTAGGTAATGAAGCGATGATATTAGGTAAAGGCATGTGGGGAACAATTGCCAAAATGGTGTATGAAATAATTGATTGTTTTTGGGAAATGATAGAAAGGAAAATCCCAAATAGGGAAAAGTTGTCCTTATAATGACAAAAAAACAAAAGACCTCTATTTCTATATACTACTAACTGCCATCACTTCGGTCCCCTACCAAAGCTACACTTTATATATTTTAACCATTTGGTAACACACCTCATGATCTCTTTGGACAATTATCAACTTAAATATATGTTGTCGTAGCATTTGACAATTATAACATAAATATATGTTGTAGCAAGCAACAAAGAATCCATAAATACTTGTCACATTGTGATTCATGATTTATGTGTACCGACATTGTGATTTATCTGTCTCATGTTTGAACAGGTTTTATGTGTCGGAGGTGATTGTAGCTCTCGAGTACCTTCACATGTTGGGAATAGTTTATCGCGATCTTAAACCGGAAAACGTTTTAGTCCGATCCGACGGTCACATCATGCTTACGGATTTCGACCTCTCTTTAAAATGCGACCTCTCCACATCAACCCCAGCCCAAGTTTTCTCCGACCACCACCACCTAAACCCGCCATCAACCACCGACCACCGCCCACTCAACCCGCCCAAATTCACCACTTCCTCCTGCATTCTTCCCAACTGTATTGTCCCGGCGGTCTCTTGCTTCACCCCTAAGCGTAAACGGAAGAAGAAACCGGCGAGCCACCACGGGCCGGAGTTTGTGGCGGAGCCGGTGGATGTCCGGTCAATGTCGTTTGTTGGGACACATGAATATCTGGCGCCGGAAATTGTCTCCGGTGAAGGCCATGGAAGTGCTGTTGATTGGTGGACTTTGGGAATATTTATATTTGAATTATTTTATGGTGTGACGCCGTTTAGGGGGGTGGATAATGAGCTAACCCTAGCTAATATTGTAGCTAGGGCTTTGGAATTCCCAAAACAGCCGGTGATTCCGGCCACCGCTAGGGATTTAATAAGTCAATTGTTGGTCAAGGATCCTGGTTGTCGGATGGGGTCAACAATGGGGGCATCGGTGGTGAAGCACCACCAGTTTTTCAGTGGGGTTAATTGGGCTTTATTGAGATGTACAACACCACCGTTTGTTCCACCGCCGTTTGACTACCAGGAGGTGGTGGATGACGGTTGTCCTGGTACTCCGGTGGAATATTATTAGTAAAAATTTGTTTTTTGTATTTTGTCACGATTAGATTTTGATTTGGGCCTAGGGAACAATATTAATGGATCAAACTTTCTGCTGTTGGGTCGGGTTGCATATTAGACTATGTACATAATTTAAATCCATTTTCAATCCAAAAAATAAAGAGTCAAATGGCTCATCTAATTAAGCTACCACACGATAACATGGAGAACATTCAAATTTCGTATGGTTGATCTCTGGTGGACAAAAAAAATAAAATTTAAGTTCATATAATGATTAAAAGGGACTGATGGTGGTGTTACTTCATATATTGATTTGGTGACACAATAGTCTCCATGTAACTCCCTCCTTGAAGGATCTCCATGTTTTTAAGTGAACACAACCTATTTTTCGTATCCTTCTTCATATCTACTTGGTAAAGACGATTAAAACAACTGGAATGCACAAACCATTTTCCATTCCTCATCAAGTGTAGTGGCGGATGACACCAAGGAAAACACGATACCAATCTCCATCTCCTTCCATCCTCCACAACTGGACATAAGGCGGCTTTGTACAGAAGCGAATGGTCATGGATAAGTGAATGCAGCCTCTTATAAACCAAGAAACTAAAAAAAGGTGTTGCTACTTCGGGTAAAAAGTGAGTTGTCATCTCTGTGAATAAGGTTGCTCAAAAGAAATCCTAGGTCGGAAGACCACTACTTTTGACTGGATCTTTCTCCAAGAGTCAGATTTCAACGAGTATATATAAGTATTGGAATGATTGGTTAAATGTAGAATCTTGTAGTCTTTGTTAGAAGAGCTATAATACAAACCAAATAGACCTCCATTGCCGTTGTAACATTCTATATCATGAGTACTACTGGCTTTAGACAAAATCTTATACTCACCCGTCCAAGGATTCCATAAAATTAGATTTATGTTTTCACCATCGTTCTCCCAATGCAACACGTATGCATACCATTCCATGCAAAGATGTTACAAGCGGCATGTGAACATTATTGGGTCCTACTTTGATTTAGAGCTGACAATGGGTCGATATGGGTTGGATTCGGGTTCAACCCATTTAATAATTGGGTTGAAGATTTCAACACAACCCAATCTTTTTATTTAAATTGATAGATATTTTCAACCCAACTCAACCTTTTAGATAAATAATATTAAAAAATGTTTTTATATGTGACAATTACTGAAATAAGACGATCTGTTTTTATGTCATCTAATAAATATTATCAGTTATTTGAGGTTGCGTAGATTCGTGCTTAAATGTGAAATACAAAAATACACGAAAGACGGAATATTCAAACACGGAAAAATAGCCGTATATTTGGTTGTTTGAAGACAAAACAAATCAAAGGATAAAAATTACCAAGACTTTAAAAACTCAAGGGACTATTATGGAAATTCAGTTATCTTAATTGAATTTATGAGATATATTCTCATGTTCAAAGAAAAACAAGCACATACCTTTCTTGCTTCTCAAACACATATCTACTACTTGATAGTCAACGTGAACAAATCCTTCACTCACAAACTTTCATCACTCAAGTGCCTTAGATATTTTTTCTTCATATATATGTATGTGTATGTAATGTGAGAGGGTGTGTGTTTATTTTTCGCTTCTCATAAAACCTCCTGCACCATTTCCTTGAAAGCAAAACACAACACCATCTCCTTAAAAGAAAAAACACAACAAAACCCACTGCAACTTCAACAATCAACATCTTCTTCAACAACAAAAGACAACCAACAACAACAACAAACTTCAATCTTCATCCCTAAAGTAAGAACACCAAGAACACCAAAAAGATCTTCAAAGCCATATACACTTCCAACCTTCAGCACCCTCGTGAACTCATCACCTTACACCACCAATCACTACCAAACACCCTCTCTTACATAAACCCAAGTAAACCACAAAATCAAACCATCCAAAACCCTCATGCATAAAGAATTCATACAAGACCCATTACTATTCATCATCTTCTTCATAAACCTTTACCACCTTATATCTCCATTATATCTCCATTTTAACCACCTTATTCCACCCTCCAAACAACCTCAAAATACTCTCCAAACACCCTCCAAATACCCTCCTTAAACCTCCTCCAAAAACCCTTTTAAATCATCTCAACCATCACTACCTTGTTGTTTTCGAGATTAGAAACTGCAAGTCAGAAAAAGAGGAAAAGTGGGTTGAGTACAACCAAAAGACCACTAGTGAGATTTTCACCACAAATTACTCCGAACCTTACCTACATCAAGGAATTTTCAAGAATGATTTTGACCAAGGGAAACCATAGAGAGACGTGAGAGAGTATTGTGTATCCAGAGAGATTTGTTCCGAAAATTGAGAAAAGAAGAATGATATTAATTCTCTATTTGTTTACGTTTGCTAAAACAAGAATACTAAAGTCAAGTTATTTGGATTAATCTCATATTGGATTAGGCCAAAGAAATATTTGGTCAAAAATCAAGTGGGCTAGTTATTTTAAAGTGGGCTAAACCAATTTTCTACTAGACCACATAAAACAAAGTTTTTCAAAACCGCACCGCTCAACAAATCAAAACCCGACTGAATATTGAACAAATAGAAACAAAGTCTATTAGGTAAGAGTCCAACCCTAAGCATGTTCAGTCAAATCATTTGACGAACTTACTTGATAGACTAGTCGTTTCAATCAACCATATAACTTAACGAACCTTTTATATATATATATATATATATATATATATATATATATATATATATATATATATATATATATATATATATATATATATATATATATATATATATATATATATTTATTTATATTGTTATAGCTTCACGTTATTTATTTACGGTTATCTATTTTATTTATAGTTTTCAGTCAATTACAACTTTCCTGTAGTGATTAATAATTTTATATTTATTGTCCGCAATTTTATCTTTTTACTTTATATAGCTGTCACACAATAATTGGTATCCGAGCATTTATTCGTGGTGATATTTTATTTTCAACAAATGAGTTGTCACCGGGTTGATCCGTTTATGTAGTTTTCAACTCAACCTATTAAAGAAAAAGGTTAAACTTGAGTTAACTCATTAAAAAAAAACTAAACAAATTAACTAAAGATTATACCATTTAAATTAGTTCAAAACTTAAATAAACTTTCAAAGTATAATAAAAGCACAATCTCAATTTACAAATACAAATAAATTGTTCACATTAAAGATATGTAATTTCGAAATGATTTTGAAAAGTGATTAACGTTGTCAGCTCAAAGAAAAAAGCTATTAAGTAGGATTGCATTTTTTAAAACATAAATAATAATACAACATTGTAATTTATAAATTAATACTTAGATTAATACATTATAATATTTAAATAATTATTAAATTTAATATATATTAAAGTTAAATGAGTTGGTGGGTTGAAAATGAATTGACAATATTTATCCAACCAAACCTATTGAATTAAATGAGTTAGATCGGTTGACCCATTTATCCTAAATTGGTTGAAAACCTCAACCCAAACTGCTAATTTTGGATTGGGTTCAGGTTAGGTTGGTGAATTAAATCGATTTTTGTCGGCTTTACTTTGAATGGCATAGGGCGGCTGGCTTTCTTTTTAGGTTTTTCACCATCAATGATGCGGAACTTGTAAGGTGTTGTGGTAGAGTATAAGAGAAGTTCATGGCAATTTTGATGTAATTCGTATTTGGTTGCACGGTGGAGCTGCATTTTGATAAACATATGCGACGTTATGAACAAGTTCCATTGCTTGGAAACACGCCTAAAACAAAGAAAAGGCTTCATTGGCAGCTTTGGTAGTATGTGGAACAAAAGTACGTCGGGTAGTATCTCCGTCATAATGTTATTAAGGGGACGACGGTGTTCCGCCTTGTTTTTTCTTCTACTACCCATAACTTGGATTAGCCGATTAGGGTTAACAAATAAATTTTTTTAGTTTGTTTATTTCATAGTTTGTTATTATGTTATATACAAATCATCTGATGTTTTGATTTATGGAAAGAAGATATAGTGTAAAATAAATAAATATCATTAATCTTCGAATGCTTTCCTTATTTTCGGTCAATCAATTCTAGCCAAACCAAGTTTTCGTTTACTCCATTTTAGAAAAGACTTAACAAAAATATAAGAGTTAAATACTATTACCTGAGCCGGCAATCTCTCGGTATTTTAGTCTAAACTTTGAAATTTTGATACAAGTAGTCCTTATGATTTCAAAATACATCGTTGTTGGTCCTTTTGTTTGTTACTGTCACTTCACTGTCCAAACATATTTTAGCCCAAGGACAAAAATAGGGTCCTTCGGAAAAAAAATTATAGTTCAATTGTATCAGTTGTTGTGTTCCCTTTTCGAGATTGAATATTCTAAGTCTGTCTAAGAAAAATATAAAATTAAAATTAATTTATTAATAGATTAAAACTATTTATTTAAAAAAATAATAATAATTAAATGTGGACTAAATTGAAATAAATAAATTATTGTCTAAGTTCTAATATATGGCCTCTTGAAAATTCAATTATTAAACTCTTGTATGGGTAGGATTTGAACCAAAAATCCATATATAACTAACTTTCATTTCATAAGAACATAGATTGATTCGTGAATTTGTTAATAGAGAGTCATGTATTATTAAAAAATTAGGAACATTTTAAAAGGCTGTTTTTTTATTTTTTCTAAAAAAAAACTACTTCTTAACCATTCGTGTTGCATTACACATTATACATGCAACACTTGACCTTTCACAGTTGTTTGTTTTTTTTTAAAAACTTCTGACTTAAAACTGTTGTGAGTGTGTTGTGCGGCGCAACACTAACCACATATTCAAATGACAAAACTGTAAGATTGGTCCTTGTGTGGTATTCAAAAACTTTGAATAGAGTCCAAAAAGTTTCCAACTTGCATGAAGGTCCAAAATCAAAGTATTTTTGTGATTTTGATCCAAAAACTTGAAAAGACGATTATACCCTTTTATTTTTTTGTTTTTTTTTTGTATTTTTGTAATTATTCTAATACTATTTTAATTAAAAAATAAAGAAAAAATAAAAAAATATATCTCTCATCCCACCCATTGTTTTCTCTCTCTCTCTCTCTCTCTCTCTCTCTCTCTCTTTCTCTCTCACATACACACACACACACACTCTCTCTCTCTCTCTCTCTCTCTCTCTCTCTCTTTTCGTCTTCTCAAATCTGATGGACTTCATCTTCTTAAGATATCCCCAAATTGATGAACAAAAGCCAAAATCAAGCCATAGAAAGAAATTGAAACCCAAACAGATAGACATGCACATTCACATTCTAACACAAAGCACCCACATCGATTAGAAACAATCTCATCAATAGGATAGAGTCCAGAAAACATATATATCTGTATCAATTTTTGTGCATCCCCACCCCAAGCTTTTTCTCCTGAAGAAGTAACTCTAGTCATCCATTCAAAGTCGTCTGAGGAACAAGATTGTAGGGTTCAAAGTTGTGGATGAAATCGCATATAAACTATACAACCAAAGAAGAAATCAAAACCCATTCATCCCAAAATCTTTCCTCCTCCTCCTCCCCCCCCCCCCCTTCTCTCTCTAAAACCCTTACCAAACCATGTGACAATCGGTTTTCAAAAGAAACATCGTAATACCGTAGATTCCGAATCAAATCCAGGTACAATGGCGGAATCGATAATCGGAACACAAACGAGACAGATCTGTTTTTAAATGTTTTGTCTGCTACCTCCGGTCATCGGATCGTGGTTGCCAACAGATGGTTATTTCAATCGAAGTGGGTTTTCTGAGAAGACGCATTCGTAGATCTTAGATGGATATGTTTATTTTATGTGAAGCGCTCAAACGAAGAACCCAAACAAAATTTTAGGGAAGTGCTCAATCGAAGTGGGTTTTCTGAGAACTTGACTAATTGAATATATATATATATATATATATATATATATATATAGATCTCCCGAAGATGGATATGTAAGGTTTATTTAGGTTATTTGTCAGTTGGGTTTTTTGTTAATGTGTGTGTGAGAGTAATGTTTATGAAGATGATTTGCAGGTGGTTATTCATCCCAGAAATCTGGAGAAAAAGATAGAGACACATGAGTCTTTGGTGTTAGTTTCTTGATGACATATCCAAAAAATCTCTATTCTATATATATATATATATATATATATATATATATATATATATATATATATATATATATATATATATATATATAGAAAGAGAGAGAGAGAGAGAGAGAGAGAGAACGGTTGGTGGGGTGAAGGATATTTTTTTTCTTTATTTTTTAATGAAAATAATATTAGAATAAATATAAAAAATACAAAAAAGAAAATAAAAATGCATAATCATCTTTTCAAGTTTTTTTGACCAAAATCACATAAATATTTTGATTTTGGACCTTCCATACAAGTTGAAAACTTTTTAAACCCTATCCAAAGTTTTTTGAATACCATACGGACCAATTTTATAGTTTTGTCTATTCAATCTCTCATAACCTTACTTTAAGTTATATTATTCAACATAGTTTTTTTCAGCATGCTTACAATTTTAATAATATTATAGATATGATAAATAATTCAAGTATATTTTATATAATTTCAAAACCGATTGGTAAATTTCATATAAATACTTTTTTGTGTTACATTGTCTATTAAAATTATCAAATCTATTGAAGCTAACTGAAATAATAACCACCGTCTTAGAAATTTTAACAAAATGAACATATTACTTGTTAAATCAACAATTTTATTTATTTTTATTTATCAATTATTATGTTTAATAATCTTATTTATTATAAAAATTGTTTGTTTAAATTTCAGTTTATTGTAATAATCCACAGACGTAAAAAACAAACAGACTTCTTATTACATATTATAACCGTTTAGTCTACCTTTTTTTGCTGCAAAATGTTGCAAATATAGTGTGCATACATTGGACATTTTCTATTAAAAAAACAAACACACATTTATATTACCTAAAAATATAAAGCCTAAACTAATTGTTATTTATATTCAACCAAGATTAGGGGTGACGTTGATTTATGGTTAAACAAAAATAACCTTATATTTACATATTATAATAACCAATAACCATTTTATTTTAATTAAAAAGTTAAAATATTAGGAGAAGCACATTTACCAATTACTCTACTACCGTATCCTTCTTAATAAATAAAAACTTTTTGTCATACTAATTGATTTTGCCATATGATATTTTGTGGGTTTTTTTTTTCATTTTATTAATTTTCACATAATATTTAAATGTAATAATTGAAATAAATGTATATCAATTTCATTAATTGACTTCCTTCTAATTTTAAAATTTCTAAATTAAAGTTTGATTCTTTTGTTTATTTATCTAAATTATTTATTTAATTTAAAATAAAAACAAACAGTTTAATTTTAATAATTCAATAGTTTTCTATTTTTCTTGTAAATTTAAACTTCCAAAATGTTTAAAATTTCATATTTTTTTCTGTAAAATGAACCCATATAATATGAGTCTTACACCTAATTTCCTAAAAAAATTAATAACATTATATATATATATATATATATATATATATATATATATATATATATATATATATATATATATATATATATATATATATATATATATATATATATATATATATATATATATATATATATATAAAGTTTTTGGCCCCAAATCTTGTCAGCGGGTAATGATTTATTTACTCTATTTGTATATAGCTCGATTGTTGTATTATGGCCTCATGTATTCGGCCTTTTAAATGTTTTGTATATATTCTCTCCATCTAATGAAATCAGTGTTCATGGGAAAATATTTACGTTTATATGGTATTAGAACTAAGATTTGATCGTCTATTTTTTTTCTCACCGTTTAACCCTAAGGACGGCTAGCTTTTCCCCCTCGTTAATTTCTTCCATCTCGTGTCCATCTTTCTTTTTTTTTTTTTTTGCCTTGTGACTAACAATGTCACTTCTCCTCCCCTCCTCCCTCCGATAAGCCCCAAGTTGGGATTAACATCAAGCATGCTATTCCCTTGGTCCTTGATCTTGATCGCATGAACTACTACAAATGCTACACAAACTAAATTACGAACTCGAACCAAGAATTTTTGAGTGCACAACATATGTTCATCAGAAAATAGGGAAATTAGAGCCAAGGGAGATCATATTCATTTTTTTGGGGTATGCTGATAAAAAAAAGGTACCGGTGCTATGATCCAATCATGGAAAAAATGTATGTGACATGAACACTACAAGAAAACAAAGAATTAGCGGCGATGCTTTTAGCGGCAACACCAAGCAATAGCGGCGACATGTAAATGACGCGTTATATGTCGCCGCTATTGCTTGGTGTCGCCGCTAATGCTTTGTTTAAGCGATCCGCGTCATTCTAACCCCATCCGTCCGATTTCTTTTCAATCCACAGCTGCAGAGGAAAGCGAAAAGATGCGCTGACTTTTCTCTCCACTTGTCGCCGCTCACTACAAAAAAAATGTCAATTAGTGACCAAAGCGACATGGTCATTAGCAATAGAACAAGTTGTCACTAAATGATTTAGTGACCAAAATTTCGGTTGTAACTTTTCGTCACTATAGGTCCGTCACAACCGAGTTAGTGACCAAATAAAATATGGTCACTAAATAGTGACTAAAATATATGCGTCACTAAATCTGTGACGATCAGTTTCGTCATTAACAGTTGTCACTAATCAAAAAAAGTCGTCACTATTATATCTACTTAGTGACCAATAAAAATCGTCACTGTCTTGTCGGATTAATGACCATAGAAAGTCGTCACTGGCATATCCAATTAGTGACTATAACAGGTGGTCACTAATTTATCCAATTAAAAAAAAAAGAGGTCAATAATTAAGGAATTATTGAAATATTAAATGACTGATTTTAATATGAAATATAACAATATACAATTAGACAAAAGAAAACGCAAATGCTATAAATCTTTACAATACAACAATAACCAAATAAAACTTCACATTTATAATATGAAATATTAAATGTCATTTTTAAAAAACAAAATCCATACATATAAAGATCAATGCAGATTAAATGTAAATTTAATTGAATTTTCTTCCAGATAATGAGGAGCAAGTTTTTCGAGTGTGCTCCATAAAGTTCCAACCTACCTGCATAGGAGCATAAGAATGTATTAATCACAACTGATAGTCACTAATTGTTTTTATCTTTCTGAGTTGATCAAGACACAAAACTACTCTGCCATGAAAGTGATGGACAAAACTGCCCTCACAAGCAGGAATAAGCTCTTGAGGGCATAAACTGAAAAGGAAGTCCTGCAGTCTCCTACATTGTATCACTTTTTTTTATACACAATTTTGAGCAGAGATGAATCTTGCTGAATTTTCCGTCCCTATTTTACTACTTAACATTTTTCGCCTCGTAAAAGTTACCGGTCATTTCTCCAGAATAAAATGACCATTTTACCCTTATCTTCTTCATAAAAACTGAATTATTTATGAAATCAAACCTAATTACGAATCCATAATCTAATGATATCAGAACTAATAATAAATAAATTACTAGACACCAACCTACTACATGTGAACACCAGAAAATTCAGAAATCGGATGGAGTTGGCAGAATAATTTTTTAATAAAATATAGATATGAGGTCAAAATGGTCATTTTCATAAAACTAATGAAATGGATGTTTACATTGACAATTCATGTCCAAAAAACATTAAGAAATAGTAAATAGGAATGAAAAATGCAAGGACTCTTTTTTTGACCCATATAAAAAAGTGATATAACAGAGGGGGTCAAAATTGTAAATTTTAGAGTTAATTTAGAGATAGCTTACCCAAATAAGTTGCTTTCGGATATTAGTGCCAATTTCAGTTTGATTGATGGAGGATACCAGTGCCTTAATGTACCTCCAAAGAGCTATATAGGAACAAGATCTTCAAGGCACAATCAGAACTGCATTTGTATGTAACAAGCTACTAATTAACTTTAAGTATAAGATTATAAGTAGAAATATGTAGTCATCATTGAGGTTAAAAAAATGAAATCAAACTAAAGATCAAATCAATACATACTTATTATTATCTTTTGATCACACAAATAAAAGGATACCTTTTACTAGAGACAATCTTCTTTCGACTGCTGCAACTCTGAAGATGCTAAAAGAACAAATACATAAATGATTTAGTGAATACATCATCAGGGTATGAAGAAAGAAGATAAAAAAATGAAATCCAACAAAAGATCAAGTAAATACATACTTATATTGTAGATAAATTGCATTAATAAGAAAAAGGGAAGTATATTGTTGTTATTCTAATCTTGAAATCAACACAAAGGCTGAATTTTTGTTCTACACTTGAAAAACAGCAAAAAGGCTGAACTTTTATTCTTTTGCTACCATTTTATTTATTCCTTCCATTGCACTTGTTTAATTAATTGTCAAATCTATGAGCAAAAAAATTCTTATCATATTCCCTCATTTTGTTGGATAATTGATTCATTATCCATTCTATCATAAAAATATAAATACATGTACTAAGAACAAACTCTTGTTCTTGATGTACTCGTATTTGTACATGCTTTTTGAGTTATATCATGCAATGAAATGGTTAAGGCATCCACCACTTCCGATAGTATATTACCTCTTGTTAGGGATAGTTGGTCAATATTCAAATCAACAGTTAGATTTAAATGTGGCTCTTGTTCTTGATGTACTTCTTCCACCACTACATGAACATCATACAATATACGAGGGGCACTACTTTGAACCACATACCAATTTTTGTCCAATTTAAAATCAGGTTCATAAAAAACTTGTTTAGCTTGTTGTTTTTGGGACTAATGATGGAGTTGGCAAGGCTTTTCTGAATATACCAAGCAAAGAATCAAATGATTTGATGGACCATCCAACTCATATCTTGGGTCCTTACTCCTTTGACCTATGAACTATAGTCTATATTCATTCAAGACTTGTCCATATGCTATGATAAAAGAAAAAATTCACAGTATCTATCTCAATAGCAAATAAGATTCATGTATATTACCTCTCCAGCACCTTCAATAGCTGCCAACGATTCATCAGAGAAGGGAGCGCCATGTGTGGCTAAAGACTTATTATCGTGCCTCCAAGTTAGATATGAGTTATGATCAAGTTTACGATTTTGTCCCCCAAGTTAGATATGAGTTATGATCAACTCAAGATAAGTGAAAAAAGTAGAAAAAAAGCCAATAAATAAATAAATAAATGTACAACTTGCTCAAAGCTACTTACATCAACACTATTGCATCTTTATTCTTTCCTTCTTGTTCAGCATCAACTTCTTCCCTCAAGCTTATCTTTAACACCTCAGCTACTTTAGCAACAAAATGACTGAATAGAGTGTTATACATGTACTTGTGGTTTCACTTGTAGTCGATTGTTGACTCACTGGAAAACTTGAATTAGACTCAATGGGTCTTTGTCACATGACAAGTCTTGTTCATCCAAGACTTTGTCCATATGCTATGACAAAAGAAAAAATCATGAAAAGAGTATAAATATATATTGACAGTGATAAATTTTTAAAAAACTCAAGTGGCAGCATTAGATTATCTTGTGGCACTTGAGATATTTTTGTGCCTACTTATAATGGAAACATGGCTAAAGTTGTGGAAGGGCATCGCAGGTAATAAGAAATTAAATTCATAAGTAAAGAAAAAATTGTTATCTTACAATAATAAACTTTAATCAGATAAAGATATATCGTTAAATAAATTGCATATAAACATCTCATGTCCTCTAATATATATATATATATATATATATATATATATATATATATATATATATATATATATATATATATTATATGTAGGGTTTTATGCATAAGAAATGTTCTTCTGTTGCACCCTCCAATACTTTTCTATGAGATTAAGAAAGAAATAAAACCAAGAATGCAGTTTTTTACAAAGGTATGATAATGTTTATAACTTTGCTACCATGGTGAGAATTATGTAAATGCAATTCTGATTCGTTATATACCATTTTTTATCAGTAAAGTGAAAAAAATGTTGTTAAAATGTTATTTTTTCTTGTATGGAGAGGATAAGGAATTTGGTAAGATGTTACTGAAATACCCTTGGATTCTTTCCACAAGCATTAAGAAAAATTATGAGGAAATCCTTGCTTTTCTTTATGCTGAGAAGGTATGTGTAATAACTGATGCTCAATATCAGAATTGTTAAATGAAATTCCAGATTAAGTTATCATGCTATATGGTAAATTGTCAATTCATGTGACAAGATTTCATGACAGGTGGCAGAAGTTAGTATTCATCGAGCAATCAAGAGCTGGCCACTTATTTTAGGTTGTTCAGTTGGAAAACTCAAGTTGATGATTGATCAATTTCATGAATTGGGTGTTACAGATAAGATATTACACCAAGTTATTGTCACTAGTCCTCACTAATTCAAAAGCCCCAAGAATTTTGCAAGGTGGAATTTGGATTTCCGTTCTGACTGATGAAAGAGAAGTATGGAGATAACCTCTGAGCATTGTAAAAGTTCAACAATTTGGTAGAATGACAGAATAAACAAAAAAGCAGCTGATTGTAAACTATGTGCTAATTTAATCAAGCTTTTCTGTTTGTTGAGAAAGTCATGTTTCTAGTTGCTATGATTTTAGCTATTATTTGGTAGAAGGGAATCAGGACCTGATCGATTAGCAATTGAACAATTAATTAGCAGGAAAGTGATGTATGCCACATGAGAGCAGAAGATGTAGCTACATCCATGGTCGGAGCAGAGAAAAGAGTACCTGTTTGACTTCTAGTGGAGAACCGAGGTGCTTCCATTGGAAGGTGTGGACCGGCGACGATTGACCGGAGTCGATGGACAGGGGATGATGGATCGGCAAAGATTGACCGGCGACGCTGGTGCCGAACCGCCCGATGGTTGGTATGTTGATTTAGGGCAAATAGGGGAGATGTGTTGACGAGAGATGCCCAAGAATAATTTTAGGACATCTCAACTTTTTGCCCTAGTTAGTAAAAGATAAAAGGGTCCAAGGTCGTCTATATTGAGAAGGGTAGTATAGTAAATATATTAGAGAAGAAGGTTTTGGTTAAGTCTATACTTAGATAAGGACTTGTCAAATAAACCGAGGGGTGTTTGGCTTAGCTTTTTAAACCCCAAAAGTCATTTTTGGAAAAGTTACAAAAAATCAGAATTTCCTGATTTTTCCAAAAAGTTCATTTTCTTTATGTAAAAACTTCAAAAATAGCTTCTAAAAGTATTTTGCCAAACATCTTTTGTTTTTTTTTTCTTTTCCAAAAAGGACTTTTGGCTTTGAAAAGCTAAACCAAACACTCCTGAGTTTTTGGAAAATTATGTTCGTAAAGAAAATAAAGCTCTAGTCATTTTCAAAAATAAGAAAAATATTAATTAATGACAACAATTGATAGTTATTAATTTTTTTTCAATTTGTAAATCAATTACCACTTAGTGGTCATAGTTTAGCTTTGTAGGTTTAGAATAATAAAGAGTAGTTAGTGATCACTATTTACCTTCAATATAATGACCATTATTTTTGGTCACTAGGCCTCTAACACAGTGACCATTTTTTTAGTCACTAATAGTTATTTTGATATGAAATAAAAGTATTTTAATCTTATTCACGGTATAGTGACCGATTTAGTGACCACCACATATAATTGGTCATTAAATTTGTAGGATTACTAAAATTTAGTGACTACTAAATTTTTGGTGACTAAATGATGTTGTTAGTGACTAAATTTTAGGTCGTCACTAAAAATTGGTCACTAATAAGAACTTTTCTTGTAGTGGCTATTGCCTTAGCGTCGCCGCTATTGCTAAACGTAGATATCCTTTCCCAGATTACCTTTCTGCCATTTTTTTTCTCACTACCCTTTCTTTCTCTCGTTTTTCTCTCTTTCTTTCTTCAATCTCGCGAATTTTTTCCAACTTGGTGGACTAGGAATTGCTTGTTGGACCGGTGCTAGCCCCTCCTTCCCCCAAGACAGCCACAAGACCGCCACAACCCCAAAAACCGGCGACATTTAGCTACATTCCGAAATTGCCCCCAAATAAGGTCGAATTCCTCCTCTTTTTTATAATTTTTCTTTTTTGGTGTTAATTTAGATGATAAATTGTGAGTATTTTTCAATTTTGTTGAGTAATGATGTTTGTATTTTGAGATATGAAGTGGTTATGCATTTTGTTGGATTATTTTGTTGGATTGTATGCATTTTGTTGGATTGTGTGTTTTTTTCAGATTTATGGGAATTTTATTATGCATTTTGTGTGTGTTTTGTAATTTATGTTTAGATTACATTGGCTTAAAAATGAAATTTGACATGAATATATACATTTGTTGGATTGTAATTTATGTTCATACCACATTGCCTTAAAATGAAATTTAGATGTATATATTTGTATGAAATTGGATTGTAATTTATGTTTATACCACATTTACCTGATGAAGCGATTGCCGGAGGCCCGGTATGTATGAGATGGATGTATCCGTTCGAAAGGTATAAAAACTATGTCAGAAATAAGGTGAGGCCGGAAGGTTGTATAGCTGAAGGTTATATTGCTGAAGAAGCTTTGACATTTTGTTCGATGTACCTTCGAGATGTCAATCACCTTGAAAGAAACGAAGACGTTGTCATTGAAAAAACAAAGTCTTGGATGTTTGAGTCCAAGTGTCGACCGACGAGCGCAACGCAAATCAAACATCTTGATATAATGGAGAAACGTAATATAGAATGGTTTATATTAAATAGTTGTCAAGAAGTTAGACAATACATCGAGTAATCTAATTTTTATGATTTTTATTATTTTTCATATAAGTGTTTATATCGTCAAAGGTATTTAGTAATCTAATTTTTATGATTTTTATTATTTTTAAAAAATACAGAATGTTTTACTCGAAGAGATAAACCAACGAACCCAAGCTACTTCTAAGGCAAGTGGTCTAGCACCAACTGATATAAAAGGTTGTTTTGAAAGAATATTGGGTGTTCGACGCGGACATATCAGAGGCATTGGGCGTAAACCCTTTACCGTTGTGTCCATGTACGATCAGGAACAACCAATGACATAAGAACAACCACAATCACAAGTAATTGGTAGTAGAATGATATAATGATATGTTGGTTATGATTTGATATGTTGATATTTTGTAGTTTGGTAATTTTTGAAAAGTAATGCTATAATGGAAAGTAGAATGATATAATGATATGTTGGTTATGGTTTGATATGTTGATATTTTGTAGTTTGGTAATTTTTGGAAAGTACAATGCTATAATGGAAAGTAGAATGGTATAATGATATGTTGGTTATGGTTTGATATGTTGATATTTTGTAGTTTGGTAATATTTTGGAAAGTAAATGTTGTAATGGAAAGTAGATGTATGTTTAAGTGTATTTGATATGTTGATATGTTGATATTTTGTAGTATGGTATAATTAATTATAATGTTATTATGATATGTTGTTAATATATTTTGTTTTTATTTTATAGTTGCAAATGCTGCAAACAATACTACAGGACCCGACCTATTCTACAACATTGGAAGAGTGGTTTCGCTCATTGCCGCCACCAAATAATGAAGGAGATGATGATGAGGACGAGTAATAACTTTAAGATTTTATGAAACGTTTTGTAATTTGGAATAATATTTAATGTGGTATGGATTAATATTTTGGATTGATTGTATAATATGTATTAATATTTTTATAAAAACTTATCAGATTTTTCAAATGCTATATGGATTAATATTTGGATTGATTATAAATTTAATTCAAATAAATAAACTAAAAAAAGTTAAAAAAATCAAAAGACTATTAGCGGCGACAACTTTTGTGGCGACACGAACATATTAGCGGCGACGGGTTGCATTAGCGACGACGCGTAGTATTAGCGTCGACTATGAGTATTAGCGGCGACAATAAGCGTATTAGCGACGAAACAATATCGGCGACGCATTTGCAGCGACGCGTGGCCGCTAAAGGTATTAGCAGCGACCCGCCTAACCTTTAGCGGCAACACGTGTCTCCGCTGTTGCCCAATCTTCTTGTAGTGGAAAAAGAAAAAAAAGAAATTAAAGACATGATGTAATGTATTTTTTTGGTTTTTCAAAACCCTTCAACGATTCAAAGCAATATTTTTCAACTTTTAATTTATAGAAAAGTGCTTCTCGGGCATCCAGGAAATTAAGTACAAAGGATGAAAATCGGTTATGGTGGGGAACCTCTAAAACCTTGTATTAACAACAAAATGAACAAACAATTGACGAACAACATTTTACTATATGAAAATAGATTTTATAGGTTTGAGTACCGGTTTTTCAAACCGGTTTCACCCAAACCAGTTTCAAATCTTCAAACTGGTATTAACCGTCGGTCCAGCTTGAAACTGGGTCGGTTTCAACCAAACATGCTCGCAGATGGGTTTTCAAACCGGTTTTGAATCATGGTTTTTTGTTCTTAAGGTATTTTTTTTTTCTATATAACCTTTTGTTTGATTGGTGAATTAGTTGCAAGAATGAAAATAGTCTAGTCTTGTTCAAACTCTAATCTAATCTACAAATTAAGTAATTATTGTGAGAAACAAGACCATGTAACTACCTTTCTTTTTTGCATAAATATTCTTGCTTCGTTTCCCCCTTTTGTTCTCCTGCTTCATAGATTGATTTGTATTATACACCTACCTAAGAGCTTCTTCACAAAGGTTAGTACTCTTTGCCTTATTTTCTATTTTCCAAACAGACACCGACATACTCCACATATTTTTACCATAACCAACGGTTTTATATGGAATTTATCTACAAGGTAAATTTTTTATGAGATGTACACAACTTTGAGCCCTCTTTATTTTTTTACCAATACCGAGTGTTTGTTAAGACGCCATAATGAAACCTTGTGGATCCTGTTCGAAACTTTCTCTGAAATGACATGGCAATGAGAATGCAGTTGCTAGTCCCGTGTGGTCTCTAATAATGATAGATGGCTAGATTGCCTTATGCTACATCACCATTATTTGTTTACAGGTTACTTAATAAAATATTTTGGTTGAGTTATTTTGATAACCAAAAAGACATGTGTGAGAATTTGAGAACCAAAAATCCAATATACGACCAAAAGATTACCTGTTCAAGCCATATTACAATATACGACCATCTTAGCTACCAAAATAACAATTAATCTGATTTTGTACGCATAGCTCACAAACAAAACCAAAAGACAAATAGTTAAGTTCATAATATAATTATTAAAAGAGTTTGATGGAGGTGTTACTTAGTATATGAATTGGGCGACACAATAGTCTCCTTGTATTCCACGATAGTAGTCGTTCTTGGAAGTGAACACAACTTTGTTTTTGTATGCTTCTTCATATCTACTTGGTAAAGATGATTCCCTTTATTAGATCGCATGAGCCAATTGTCATTCCTCATCAAGTGAAGTGGCTCCAGACACCAAGGAAAAAGCGATACCACCTTTGTCCAATCTCCATCTCCATCCATCCTCCACATGATTACACCCCTTTTCGCTATGTTCTCACATACGTGAATGTAGCCTCTTAGAACCAAGAAACTCAAACTGTACCTTTCAAAATTTTTAGAAAAAGGAGTTGCTATCTCTGTGAACTGTTCGGTCTTTGTATCGAACCTTATAATTGAATAGTGTATATCATTTTCTTTCGAGACTCGTTTTTGTAAGAAGTAGAGTTTTTCGTTTAACAAAGCAGTACTTGGCATCCAGCTTATAAGAGGACTTCGGAAGTCCTCTTCTAACTCAACCTTTCTCCATGAATCGGATTTTAAAGAGTATATATAAACATCAGTATATAGGGTTACCCGTAGAAGCTTGTAATCGTCGTCAGAAGAGCTATAATATAACCCAAATGGTCCTCCATTGTAATCGTAACATTCTTCATGAGAACCGGATTTAGACAACGTCTTATAGTCACCCCTCACAGGATTCCATAAAATTAGATCAGAATGTCGAATATCATGATAGCATACCATTCCATGCGAAGATGCTACAACTGAAAAGTTGTCACCTTTGAATGGCAAAGAGTCGCTGAGAGAAAACATTATTTTTAAGGTTTTCACAGTCGATGATGCGGAATATTCTGTTAGATAAGACGAGAAGTTTGCGAAGATTTTGATGTTCGTCTTTGTTTACATGGCGGAGTTGCATCTTGGCAAACATAGGCGTTGCTATGAAAGAGTGCCATTGTTTTGAAACAAACCTGAAACGACGTAAAGACTTCACTGGCAGCTTTGGTAGTATGTGGATCAAAAGTACGTCCGGTGACAACTCCGTCGTTATATTATTACCGGGAGGGCGGTGCTTGGCCTTGCCTGCTCCTTTTCTTCTACCCATAGCTAGGATTAGGGTAAATTAAAGGGAATATGAAATCAGGAAGTCTTAACCTAATTAATTGGAATCTTCTCGAATAAAATCTAAATTATATAAATCAGAGTTTGATTTTGCTATAACTTCGACCGAAAATCAAGGGAACGGAGGTTGTTCAACATTATTGATCATTATCTTTGCTTTATAATAAAAAACATAAATAAAATAATATTTATTTAACTTTTTTTTCATAAAATTATATACTTTTATGGTTAAGGCCATCCTAAGCATATCCCATGAACCTGGAACATCACCGATATCATATTAGATTCGATGACATCAATGTTATATATAAACCTTTTTTTTTACAACTATACCAGTTACATTAACTTTTTTTTTTTAAACAGCAAGAAAGCTTTTGGATCTAAACACCAGTTATCCCATTTTAACTTACAACCTCTCCTAGCTCTAATTTTTAGCCAATGGAAGGTAGAGCCTTAACCTCACTAACAAGAGCAGTGGTGTTCTTTGTTTTGTTGTGAAATATAATCGCGTTCCTCAAGGTCCATATCATCCATGCAAAGGCAAATAGAAGAATGTAAATGTCGGTATGTTCCTTCTTTAGGTTAGTAACGACACAATCACGAGTGAAAGCTTGTTGAATTGAGGTCGCAACAACAGGAAAATCGATCCACCAATTATGAAGGGCAGACAATACCTCCAAAGCAGTGGTGCAATGCATGAAATGTGACCTTCAGTCTCCTGTTTAGTATTGCTCAAGGAACATAAAAGAGAACTCACATTAACTCCAATGTGCTTAAGATTGATACAAGTAGGTATTCTACCAAAGTGTGCCCTCCAAACAAGTATATTAGCTTTGTCTGGTGCAATTTTATTCCAAAACGGTCTTGAGCGGACAATTGTTAAGAATTTTAGCATCAATAGTCCACTTGAGGAGGAAACAATGAATTTTCCATCGAATTATTCACTCTAGCTTCACTTTTGCTTCTGCCATAGAAATATGTTTACAAGGTGGATGTTTTGATGATCAAGTACAAGGTGAAAGTGGCTAACGTTTATTGGTAGTAGATCTAACACGACCAATTCCACCATCACTACCATGAATCGCTTGGATAACTCCTTTACAAAGAGCATTGTCTTCATTTTTTAAGCGTCATCACCACTTGCCAAGTAAAGCGAGATTAAGGGCACAAAAGATTCTAATGTCAAATCAGGGACGACCAGAAAGGTGGGCGACTCGGGCGACCTCCCAGGGCCTACGTCTTGAGGGGGCCCAAAAATTATAAGATATGTAGTGTATATGTATATTTAATTTTTATTTACATACATGCCTCTTTAGGGGCCCAAGTTCAAACTTAAATTAGCCCAAAGAAGTTAACAATATGGTCTGATTGTTTGTTTGAAGCGTTGACGTCTGGGAAAATAGGAACTGAAGGAAGCGGGAATTTGCCAACTCGGGGCGCCTTCTAAAGTCAATAATGGAATCGACAACTTTAATTACAATATTCTCTCCATCAGGATGAATCGAAATCACAGCCTTGTTAATCGAAGTCCATCTCGCTGACTTGAATTGATCGTTTGTCACCTATGCATCTGTTACTCTCTCTTATAGCCACATCTTCAATCGATCCCCTGATACCTTCTGCTGCTAAGTCTCGTATCTCATACTCTCATATAATCACATTCTTGATTCTCCTTCTTCTCTTGATTCAACGGTTCTCTGTTTGATTTCTAGATCATTGTGACTTCCGACAGAAAAGAAGGTAATTAATATGATTTCTGAATTTTGCTTCTCATTCTAGGTTATATCAGATTAACAGATTTTTAGTTTCTGATTTTTGGTTCTGAAATCTTATATCTTTTCTTTGTATATGAGATTCTGAAATTCATTTATTCTGATATAATGAAAATCAATGCTTTAAGTTTAAGAATTTTCACTCGATTAGGTATTCAATTTGTAGCCTTTTGTATGTATATGTATAATAAAAAATCTTATATTCCAAATTGTCTAATGTTTTACTTCTTACTTGATTTTTTCAGAACTTCAGCTTCAAAGTATTAGATTTCATGGTAATATTATAATCTGAATGGTTGGTTAGCAACTTATCATATTTTTAATTTTATTTTAGTTATCAGATTTATGTTTTTTTGTTACTGATTTGTTTACAACTTGCTTTGATATTAGCCTTCCCCATATATGACACATAAATCATGTGTATTCTTTTATTAAATAGCCTTTATTTATTGTCAATCATAAAATGTTTTCTAAAACACATTTATCTGGAAGTGAAAATGATTTTACCTAATAATATAACATCCACGGTTAAAATTTTGGACTTTGTTAAAGTTATAAATTGTTACCCAAATGTTTTTTTTTGCATATAGCATCTTATATGAATGTTATTATTGCACTATAGAGAGAAGTTTTTCAAAGCTGAAATTATCAAAGAATTAACTAAGGTCATTAATGTTACAAGAAATGTTGAATGGATTGAGAATATTATGTATAGAGAAAGATATGTTAGATAAAATTGGTCTTGATAGCATAGTCAATGATTTTGCATCTAAACAGGTAAAAGAAGTAGTTTCCTTTAAATTTGTTGTTTTTTTGTAAATATTGTCGTTATATTGGTGTTGTTGAGGATTTTAAAGTATATATATATATATATATATATATATATATATATATATATATATATATATATATATATATATATATATATATATATATATATAATTATTGTATTTGATATAGGGGGCATTTTTTCTCTTCTTCTCCCCTTAAGCCCAATATATGTTTGGACCGGTCCTGTGTCAAGTGTTGAAAAATAACCCATTAGTGTGGCTTTCAGACTATTCTTGTGTAACGTTCCAAAAATAATAAGCAAAAATTTTGATTTTTAATTAACCAAAAACCAGTCATCCATTCATTCAGTTAAAAAGATAATCAGAGTGTATAATGTATTATCAAAAACATCAACGACAAATCATAAAGATAGTGCAGAATAAACTCTGGGGTCTGCAATGCAATCATGTCGGGCCCTTCTAAGTACCTGGAAACGTTTAAACGTTAAACCGTAAGCACAAAGCTTAGTGAGTTCCCTCAAAATACCACATCTTCATACCGGCCCCAACTAACATATAAACGGGTTCCACCCATAGGCCTCACCAAACATATAAATGGGTCCCACCCACGGGCTTCACCCAACATATAAAAAGGTCTCATCCAGCATACAAACGATTCCTACCCACGGGCCTTGCCCATCATATAAACAGGCCTCGCTCAACATACAAACGGGTCCCACCCACGGGCCTTACCATCATATAAACTGTCCTTACCCAACATACAAATGGGTCCCACCCACGGGCCTCGCTCGACATATAAATAGGCCTCACCCAACATACAAACACATGCAAGAGTCACACAAAAAATTTAGTATCCTACACAGTATAATGAGCAGACTCACATCATAACGCAACCAAAAGTCAATAGCTCTCATGATCACTGAATAGGTGCTAAACACCACCTAGATAACTACACAAAGTAAACCTTAGTCTACCCTTCTAAAACTAATAAGTTGAACAAAAGTTAACGAGTCAAAAGTCAACCCTCAAAGTTAACGATCAAAGTCAAAGTCAAAATTATCAACAATAAGCACCCACATCGTGGCTTCCCTTTGGCCACGTCATTGCACGAAATTGACAAACAATCGATGATTCCCAGTCGCCACGTCGTGGCACTCTAATAACCATGTCGTGGGAATTAGGTCTGAACAACTTAATGAGTTAAGTTGTTTTCTTCCAATTTCAAGAACTCCAAAGCTCAGATCTGGTCCTTCCCAAGATCTTGATGGATAAATTGTTGGATTAGTGTCTAAGCCCGTAACTATATTTGGTATGTACTTGACCCAGTTGTGCATGGTCCTTTTAGGTTGCCTTCACCAAAGCAACATGATTAGATGATTTATGGTGATAGAGGTTATTATGGTTTATTAATATATTATATGAATAATATATTAAAGGATAAATCATATAGTTTAATTAATATTAGATAAGAATTAATTAAGAATTAATTATGTGGCTAAACGACATTAATTAAATAAAAGGGACTTAAACTGTCAAATGTGTGATAGTTGAATGTTGGGCTGAGAAGGCTTATGGACTAGGCATGGACGAAATTAGGAATGTATCCATCCTAATTTCGGCCATAAGGGCCCTATTCCAAAAGCTTCCTTGGACTGCTTAAGGCCTAAACTATCCATTAGGGTTTTGACTGAAACCCTAGCAGCACCAGTATAAATAAGACCCTAAGGCATCCAATTTTCGGCCACTTGAAACCCTAGGATTCTTCATAGCCGAAATTGTGTCTCTCCCTTCTCTTTCAATTAGCATCCTCTTGCTTGTGGTGTTTGTAAGCCATTAGAGGAGTGACACTTGTGACTCTGAGTTCAAAGACAAGAAGATTCAAGCCATTGTTGAAGAGGTAATCATCGGACACGATAGGAATGCTTTGCATCTCCTTTTTCTCCTTCTTAGCATCGATCATGAATGCTAGATACGATGTACATCCTTTGGCCAAACACTTTTTGGCTTTCATTAGAGAAATAATCGCAGAATTTACTCTGCGTTTGTCCCCATACACCATAAATGATTATTTCCCTGGCGAGTTTACTTTTACTATCTTCTTCTTGCACAATATTTCGACATCATTGGCGCTAAGCCAATCCATTCCCAACACGATGTCGAAACCATTTAGCTCGATGGGCAATAATTTATCATGGAACTTATTCCCATTCAAGTCAATGAAGATGTTGTTCATAATATGGCTAACAGGTACAAACTTGCCATTAGCAACTTCAACTAATAAAACATTATCTAGTCTATCGACCGACAAAACTAGTTTTCTACCAAATTCATGCGAAATAAAGGAGTAGTTGGCTCCAGAATCAAATAAAATTTGAGCAGACAATTTGTTTACGAGAAAGGTACCTGAAGCGACATCAACTTCATCTTTCGCAACTTCAAGTGTTATCTGAAAGGTTCTCGCCTTCGGTTTTGGTGGAATGTTGGGTTTTGCTGCCTCCTTCTTTTTCGGACAGTCTCTTGAGATGTGCCCCTCCTCACCACACCCATAGCAGACTTTCTTGGTGATGGTGCACTCGTTTGCATAGTGCCCTGGCTTTCCACATTTAAAACATGTGACTTCCCCGTCACATTTCCCATGATGCTTCTTCTTGCATTTGTCGCACCATTTCGTTTCGCCTCCTCCTTCTCTCGAACTAGACTTCGAGAATTTAACCTTTTGTTGTTGGACCTCGAAGGTCCGTCGAACTTCCTTTTCTCCCCAACATTTGTCCTCTCCAGACCCTTCTCCCTGATTTGGGTCTCAACATTCTTAGCAGCCCAGATGGCAGCTGTCAATGTGGTTGCTTTCTTAACCATTGGACCAAACTCCGCTGGTAGTCTGATGGCAAACTTGTTGACCTTAGAGAGTTCAGTTGGAACTAAATATGGAATAAGCTTCATCTTTTCCGTGAAACTAGCAGCGTATTCAGTAACGCTCATTCTTCCCTTCTTCAAATTCTGAAACTCATTATTGATTTCTAGAAGGTCCTGCTCAGAGCAGTATTGCAATTTCAGTTGCACCACAAAGTCTTCCCAAGACATTTTGCTAGCTTCTCCCTTTGGCATCGAGTTAGCTAACAGTTTCCACCAACTCAACACTCCAGATTCTACAGAGGGATCGCAAGAGCGGTCTTCTGTCTATTGCTGCATTCGTAACTCTCGAACATTGTCTCCATTTCGGAGATCCAGTTTATAACTTCCACCGGCATCGGGCTTCCGAATAGGCATAGTGGCTTGGATGCCATGAAATCCTTGTACTTGCACCCACGTCCATCATTTCCTCCATCCTGGTTGATTTACCTAACATCCTGGTTGATTTACCTAACAATCAGATTTTTGTAATCATGTCTTCAGCAGAACCGAATCAACCCAATGATTCAAACACGGTTAATGATACTGCCAATTCTGCAGTTAACTGTAACGAGAAACAAATTAAATTCACATCTCCAATGTGGCGTCATTTCACTTATGAAGAAGTTAATGGAACCAAAAAGGCTGTTTGTAAGTATTATAGACAGGAAATTGCTTATACAACCAAAAATGGAACCAAAGGGATGCATTCTCACCATAAGTCATGCAAAATACGAATTGGGCAAAAGAAAATTGATGATTTTCAGAGTCAGTTAACCGGAAAAAGATCTAAGACGGATGAAAGTGGGGGATCAATTTTAGCAACACATCGGTTTAATTATGACGAGTCCCGAACCGATCTTGCTAAAATGATCACAAAACATGATTACCCACTTAGAATTGTTGAACACGAAGGCTTTAGAGATTTTTGTCAAGGACTCCAACCACTTTTTAGGCCTATTTATAGAAACACAACTAGATCTGATGTCATGAAGTTGTACGGGGAGGAAAAGGCAAGGATGATGCATTTTTTGGAGAGTATTCAAGGTAGGATTGCAATAACTACCGACATGTGGACTGCCAACTACCAAAAAAAAGGATACATGACAGTGACAGCCCATTTCATTGATGATTATTGGCAATTACAAAGTCGTCTTTTGAGGTAATACTTAATTCATATTGATTTCTTTAATCAATCAGTATGCATTCCTTAATTAAATTGAGCTTATTTTGTTAACTGGTAAGTTTATATATGTGTCATGCCCCCATACTGTTGAGAAACTAACTAATGTGTTGATGAATAGTTTGTTGGACTGGAACATAGATAAAAAATTATCAACTTTAACTGTTGATAATTGTTCAACAAATAATTGCATGATAGATTTGATGGTAGACAAACTACCTTTTGATAGCTTGATTTTGGGTAGAAGCTTGTTTCATATGCGATGTGTTGCACATATTTTGAATTTAATTGTGAGGAGTGGGTTGGATGTTTTTGGACATGGGATTGAGAAAGTGCGTAACAGCTGTAGTTTTTGGACAGCTACACCAAAAAGACATGATATATACATTTCAAAAAAATGCAAAGTGCGAGAATGTTTCTTGTGAAAAAAAACCTAGTTGTTGATTGTAAAACACGATGGAATTCTACGTATTTAATGCTTTCCACGGCTTTGAAATACAAGAAGGTGTTTTATCGGTAACAACAACGTGAGCCCCAATATAAGAATGTACCCGATGAGAAAGAGTGGGCTTTGGCAAGTGAGCTTTGTGATAGACTAAAAATCTTTTATAATGTCACTGAATTATTTTCGGGAACAAAATATCCAACAACCAACATTTTTTTCCCCAAAATATGTGAAATAAAGATTGCTCTAAAGAAATGGGATACATCTAGTTTCATTGAAATAAGCGAAATGTCCGAAAATATGATTACAAAGTTTGACGAGCATTGGAAAGAAAGTCACGGGGTGTTGGCTATGGCGACAATATTGGATCCAAGGTTTAAGATGAATCTCCTAGAGTATTTTTTTCCTATTATCTATGGAGTAGATAATGCAAAAGATGAAATTCAGAAAGTGCGTCAAATTTGTGAAGATATATATTTGCGATATGAGTCACGTGTTATGAGTCAAACAAGTACTGATGATATTACTAATAAGCCCACTTCTAGTCGAGATGCAGCTCTCACAAGTGACATGGACTCATTAGATGCTTTCTTTTCATGGAATTCTGCTACTAGTGAAGTTTTTGTGAAAAATGAATTAGAAAGGTACTTAGAGGAAGTCACTTTACCCCGGATTCATGAGTTTGATTTGTTAGGTTGGTGGAAGTTAAATGGGGTTAAGTATCCTACATTGTGTTTGATTGCAAAAGACATATTAGTCATTCCTATCTCCACTGTTGCTTCAGAGTCTTCTTTTTCTACAAGTGGTAGAATCGTTAGTCCACATAGGAGTAGACTTCTTCCATCAACAATTGAAGCTATCATATGCACTCAAAATTGGCTATGGGCAGGTAAAAAAGGTATGTATGAATTTGCTTGAACCATTGTTTTTTAATTCATTTTAATATATTTTGCTTATTACCTTTATTTATTTTTTCTTTCTTAGGTTGTGTTATTGATGGTGATGATGTACATTCCGATGAAGACGGTGAGGGACTTGAGGTAAGACTATTCAATTTGTCGTTTTCTATTGAATAAACTAATATAATAATTTATTTTATTATTATTTTTGTTATTTATTTAGGGAGGATATTCGAATGTCAGTGAATGAAGAGTTGAAGGAAATTAATGGATACTGAAGATGTAGTGAATTGTGTTTTATATTTGTAATTTTGGATTTGTCGTATTTTGCATTTGTAATGTTGGATTTGTCTTCGTAAGATTGTTGGATTTGTTTTTGTAAGATTGTAAGATTGTTGGAATTGTTGGATTTTTAATTTTTTTAGTTTCTAAAAGATTAGGTTTTAGGCTTTTAAATTTATTAAAAATAGTATTTTTGCCAAAAATAGAATAGTTTTTAGCAAAAAAAATCCAATTTTAAGTCGGGGAACCGAGGGAACCGGGGGCGATGGAGGTAACCGGGGGCGGGACCGGGGGGCTGTGTAAACGGCGGAACCGGGGGCGGGGGCAACAATTGATTTTGGGGGCGAGGGTGGGGGCACCTATTCCCGCTCCCGTTTGCCCCCGTTGACATCCCTACCAACAATCCCACTGAAGTTGACTCTTTCCGAATACCCTTCATTCAATTCGGGCTATTCAATTGGCATTGAAAGTTCTTCACGATTCTGCTGAAGCAGACGTCTAGTTTCTTTCATTTGATGATCCAACATCATTTGGATCATCGCTTGTACCCCATCCATTGTCATTGGCTCAGGTGTTGTTGCTATAATAGGTGCTTGCTTAATCACTGGTGATTGATTCCTGTTTTCATTTGCGTTTTCCAACGCCACTTCTGGTTCTTAACATTTTTTTATCTATACACCGAATAAGGTGAAATTAGATCCTCATTCATGATAGATAATTAAATTGTCCATATCACTCCAAAACGTTTACATACTAGTTCTGATACCGACGTCATACGCTTAGAATCCTAAACACATAAGGTCTTATAGGTAGTCTCATGTATTTGACTTTGACACGTCCAAATTTGATGTATGTAGTCACCTTGCTAGTAAGATTTATGGCAAAGTCGAATGAGGAACACATGGCAGTGGCAAAATGAGTTTTGAGGTATATAGAGGGGACTGTGAACAATGGGATATAATATGGGAAGGATCAAAGTCAGAAATTGATATTGTCATATTTATACGTATTTTTAGACAATATTTATTTACATTTTTATTAATAATTTGGTTATTTTCATATAATAAGGGTACTTATAGGCTTAAGTTATATTTTGCAGCCAAATAGAAGCACTTTCGAAGAGAGGGACTAAAGTTGACAAAACATGGAACTTTGGAGGCTTTAAGGAAAGAAGAATAAAAGCTCAGCAAAACACGCACTCACGACGTGAGTAATTGAAGACTCACAACGTGAGTGGAGTATTCTAGAAGATATGCACCGGATGAAAGAGTCCTTTTTGAACACGTCTATCTCGTACTCACGACGTGAGGCTTATCGGCTCACGACGTGAACTTGGAAAAATCAGAAAGTATATATACCCTTGTCCATTACGACTTGGAGAGATTTTTTGCTACTGTAGGGTTCCAGGAGACGATTTTGAGAGGAGAAGAAGATCCGGAATAGGGTTTCAACACAAAAAGAGAAGAGAGTTCATAATTAGTTCAACGTTTGGGACTTTAATCATGTCTATTACTTTGATTTGTTTTAGTTTGATTTTGAGTATGAGTAGCTGAATTTAGTAACTCTTGTTTAGCTAGATGAAACTTTGACTTATGGTTTAGCTAATTTATTATGGATTTAATTAGTTGGTATTGAGCTTGTGTTTGATTGTTAATTCCTAGCATGCTAATATTTGATTCTTTAGTTACTTGAATTCATGTTCTGTGTAGCTTAGTGATAATTCACTTACATGAACTTGACACCTAGTGATATAGTGAACATTAAATTGCTAGAGCTAGGATCGACTAAATCTTAGGAAAGTCATTGAAGTAATTAAATTCAGTTGTGTTAGAGAGCATATGTTATGACCATAATTATGTTTGCCTAATAAATTTTACATAGCTTATTCATAATCATAACTAATTTTGTGTTTGATTGTGTGTGACCATGCATAGTTTTACATGAATAAGTTAAATATTGGTAAATTTATACTTAAATTTCTAATATAATATAAATTAGACAACCAACTTTGATAATCCATAATTGTTAGCTAACCAGAAAGAAGAAGTGGATTCGAACTAAACGGGGGTATTTGTCGTAATTGTTGAATTTATTTTAAAGAGTTAGTTCATCTAAACTTGCAAAATTAGATAAATTCCATTTCTTTGTTAATAATTAGGTTAATTTAGTAGTAGATAAATTAATTAGTCAAAACCGTTCCCTGTGATCGACACCCGACTTACCCGATTATTCTATAATTTGACTAGGTACACTGCCTAGGTGCAATTTAGTTAGTTAAGTTAGTTAGGTTATAAATATAAAATTAGGTGTAGCTATTTGCACGCAACAAACATTAAAAGTGTTTACTGACAGTAATTATACATGTGG
Source organism: Lactuca sativa (assembly GCF_002870075.4). Taxonomy (NCBI): domain Eukaryota; kingdom Viridiplantae; phylum Streptophyta; class Magnoliopsida; order Asterales; family Asteraceae; genus Lactuca; species Lactuca sativa. The sequence goes on along the minus strand of NC_056628.2, from coordinate 58,108,025 downwards.
TCTAGAGGATTGGAAAAGTACCTCTAGATATGTATGTTTATTCAGTGGAGCTGCAATATGTTGGAGTTTTAGAAAACTAGAAGTTGTCACTTTATCATCAACAGAAGCAGAATATGTTGCAGCTACAACATGCACATGTCATTGTGTATGGTTGAAAGGTCTTCTTTAAGAACTTGAAGAAAAGGCAGGTACTGTGGAGGTTATACGTGCCAATTGTTCAACCATAAAGCTATCAAAGAATCCAGTAATGCATAGAAGAACAAAGCATATAGATGTTCGTTTTCACTATATCATAGAATTAGTGAACAAAGACATTATACTACTAAAGTTTTGTGGCACAAAGGAGCAACTAGCAGACATGATGACCAAGCCATTGACTTTAGCTACATTTGAATTCATCAGAGAAGAAACTAGAGTGAAAGATGTTAAACAAGAAGCTCAATGATTACCTATTTAAGGGAAGGAATTTATTGGGCCAATCTCAATGTTTTTGGGTTAGCCAACGTTTTAGGTTGTGTATGAAATAAGGCCCAAAGCCAAGAGTCAGTATGACTTAGTAATCTGAAATACCAGGTCGTTCCCTTCTTCTTCGTGTTGAACAAGAATTAGGGATATATATTAAATTTTTTATGTTTTGAATCTTTCTCGTTCTTTCTGTTTTGTAATGGCTCTAAAAGCCCCTTTATTCTTGAATAAAAGTATTAGATACTGTGAGTCGAATTAATTATTATCACTTGTCTTCAACAAGGAAAGCTCGAATAAAGGAGGAAAAAAGAAAGAAAAGGAACCAAAAATCGAGTTTGGATCATTCTTGGATGATGAGAATGAGGAGGAAGAATCAGTAGGCTCACAAAAAGGAATGTTGGAGGCAAACCTAGGGACTCGTTGCATGACTTTCGCAAGATCAACATGCCAATCCTTGAAGGAGATGATGTTTACGACTGAATTTATCGGATTGAAAGGTACTTTGAGATTCACGACTTTGGAGAAAAAGATCGATTTCGGGCAATTGTAATCTATATGGAGGGAGCAACACTTACATGGTATCGCTGGAATGAGCTCATGACCCCATGTCGTTCATGGGAAACATTCAAACGCAAGCTACTGGATCGCTTTCAAGAGTCACAAGAAGGTAGCGTGTGTGATCAATTCTTGAACATTCAACAAGTAGGAACCGCGTGATAATATGTCAGCAAATTTGAAAGCCTAGCCGAACAACTTCTTGACATACCTGAGAATATTTTGGAAAGAACTTTCATTTAAGGGTTAAAATTGGACCTCCAATTGACAATAAAAAAACTTAAAACCTGAAAGCCTAGATAAAGCAATGAGGATGACGGTTAAGATTAACGAAAACAAAACCACCGTCGTTATCAAGGTCCGGGGCAAATCGTATCTGAATCGAATTGGGTCTGGGGGAACAACAAAGCCAAGTTTCACAGACACACCTATTACAACACCTAAAGAAGGAGACAAGAAAAACACAAAAACACGAAAGGTATGGTCAAATGACTCACGAAAGCAGAATTGGCAGAAAAATAGGCAAAGAGAATATGATTCAGATGTGATGGGAAGTTCACACCTAAACACAATTGCTGAAGAAAAACATTACAGTTACCAGTATGATACAAGTGAAGGAGAGGAGGAAAACTTGGACCTTGCCCACCTCGACATGGTGGAGGTATCACTGAGTTTAGTTACCGATCTTACATCACCACAAACCAATAAGCTCAAAGGCGTCCATGGAGGAACAGAAGTAGTCATTCTAGTCGATTCCAACGCAACCCATGACTTTCTGTAAAAATAGGTGGTGGAGCTTTTCGGTTTGGCAATATCTAGTACGGGATCTGTGACGGTATGTTTAGGTAACAAGATGATAGATCAAAGCTCAAGAACATGCAAAAGGGTTATGCTTACCCTACCCCAATGTCAAGTAATAGAAGATTTCTACCCGTTACAAGTTGGAAGTTCATACATCATCCTTGAAATTAAATGGCTTCAAACTCTAGGAGATATGACCATTAATTGGCGCGATCTACGAATGACATTCTATGAAGGAAATCGTCAAGTCACCCTTATGGGTGACCTAAGTCTATCTAAGTTGTTAGTATCATGTAAGTCTCTGGCCCGAATACTAAAACATGAAAGCACTGGTTCTCTATTACACTTCAATTCAATAGAAAAAATAACCGCAACATCACCCTAAGTTCCGACAGAATTCCAAGCCGAGGTCGACGAGTATCACGACATATTCGAGATGTCGGACGATCTTCCTCGTCTTGCAGCCATGAGCACACGATTATCTTGAAAGAGGGTACAACCCCAATTAGTGTAAGAGCCTACTATTACCCATTCACGCAAAAAGACAAGATCGAAAAACCGGTGCGAGAAATGTGACATGCGGGCATCATCCAACCAAGCACGAGTCCTTTTTCTAATTTCGTATTATTGGTCAAAAAGAAAGATGAAAGTTTTTCGCTTAGATTATTGAGCCATAAACAAAGCCACGAATATAGATAAATTTTCGATAAACATGATAGACAAACTTTTAGATGATTTTTACGGTGCCATAATGTTTTCTAAAATTGATCTAAAGACAAGCTACCATCAGATCTGAATGAAAGCAAAAGATGTGCCCAAAACAACGTTTCGAACACATGGTGACCACTATGAATTTTTAGTGATGCCATTTGGGCTAACCAACACCCCGAATACCTTTCAGACATTCATGAACAAAGTTTTTCAGACACTGTTACAACGCTTTGTACCGGTATTTTTCTATGACATACTAGTCAATAGCAAAACGACAACGGAACACATGGCGCATCTCACAACAGTATTCAAGGTATTACACGAAAACATCTTTATGCTAACCGGAAGAAGTGCTTTTTGGCTCAAACGTGGGTGGAGTATTTGGGTCATATCATCTCGGGAAAGAGGTGTTGACCGACCCCACCAAAATTAACACAATGATGGAATGGCCACTTCTGAAGACGCTACGCGAGCTCCAAGGATTTTTGGGGTTTGACAGGGTACTATTGCAAGTTTGTACATGGTTATGGAAAAATAGCTTTACCGTTGATCGAGCAATTGAAGAAGGATGGTTTCAAATGGTCCGAAGAAGTGACAAAATCATTTCGAAATCCACAACACGCGATGACGCAAACACCAGTTCTAGCATTACCAGATTTTAACAAAGTCTTTGTGGTAGAAACGGATGCATCATGTTACGACATTGGAGCGGTTTTGATGCAATAAGACAAAACACTTGCTTTCTACAACCACGTTTTGGGAGTTCGGGCCCGACTAAAATCAGTTTATGAATGTGAACTCATGGCTATAGTGCTCGCGGTTCAAAGGTGGCGATCGTACCTACTGGATCGACGATTTATACTCCATACCAACCATTGAAGCCTGAAGTATTTACTAGAACAATACATGGTTATCGAGGACCATCAAAGATGGTTATTGAAACTATTGGGATGTTAACCTTGGGCCTATTAGACACACACACACTTGCACATAGCAGATTAGGCAAAGCAAAATACAGAGGAAGTTTTGGTTACACACAACTGATGTGTATTATTCTCTGAAGACTTTTAATACAAAAGGAAATTATCACATGCCTTATAGACACTACAAGGAACATAGATCAACAAGCTAGGAAACTGAAAATAACTTCTAAACAGTTTTGACTAAGGAAATAACTAAACAGAGAATAAAGAAAAACATAAAATAATAGAAGTGGACCAGGTTTTCTAATGCTTTGAGGTGTTGTACATTCAATACCCCCTGTAACAACCCGAAATCCCGGTACCCTTCTATTTAGGCCTTCATCTTTGAATTGTTGCCATTTAGGGTTTTGCATGTTGGGCGAGTACGCTGGGCGTACAAGGAGTACGCTACGCGTACTCGCGCGTTTTATTTAAACGCATTCACCCTCGGGTACGCTGGGCGTACCCAAGGGTACGCTGGGCGTAACCGGTCCAGACACAAAACCCTAATTGTGATGGTTGGCTATAAAAGGAATGTGATGGCTTGATTCCCTAGCCACCATCCCTCAGAAAGAAACCCTAAGAGAGTGCTTATTCGTTCCAAGTCCACTTGTGAGTGTTCTAAGCTTGGTGGTGCCATTTCAAGGTAGCAAGGAAGAAGAAGAGTTTTCGGATGTGTTCCCCGAAGAATTACCAGGTGTGCCTCCGGAAAGGCAAGTGGAGTTCCGTATCGATCTAGTTCCGGGAGCGGCGCCCATCGCCAAGGTGCCTTATCGCCTTGCTCCACCAGAAATGCAGGAGTTATCCTCGCAGCTTCAGGAGCTGTTAGGAAAGGGGTTTATTCGACCGAGTAGCTCACCTTGGGGAGCACCGATTCTATTTGTCAAGAAAAAGGATGGTTCACACCGGATGTGCATCGATTACCGGGAGTTGAACAAGTTGACGGTTAAAAACCGGTATCCGTTACCTAGGATCGATGATCTGTTCGATCAGTTGTAGGGGGCATATTGGTTCTCTAAGATAGACTTGAGGTCGTGTTATCATCAGATGAGGGTTCCGGATGAAGATATCCAAAAGACTGCATTCAGAACTCTTTACGGGCATTACGAGTTTGTGGTGATGCCTTTTGGGCTCACCAATGCCCCGGCTGCGTTCATGGATCTTATGAACAGGGTGTGCAGGCCAATGCTGGATCGTTCGGTGATCGTATTCATTGATGATATTTTGGTATATTCGAGGTCTAGGGAGCAGCATGAGGATCATTTGAGGGAGATTCTTGGAGTATTGAGATCGGAGAGGCTGTACGCCAAATTCTCCAAGTGTGATTTCTGGTTACGAGAGGTCCAGTTCCTAGGACACCTTGTTAACTAGAAGGGGATATTGGTCGATCCGGCCAAGATCGAGGCGGTGATGAGATGGGAAGTGCTGAGATCGCCCACTAAGATTAGGAGCTTTTTGGGATTGGCTGGCTATTATCGAAGGTTTATCAGGGATTTCTCCAAGATCGCCATGCCACTTACTAAGATGACCCGGAAGGGTGTTGCATTTTCATGGGGTCCGGAGCAACAGTCCTCATTCGAGACCCTTCGTCAGAAATTGTGCGAGGCCCCGGTGCTTGCACTCCCGGAAGGGATGGAGGATTTTGTGGTATACTATGATGCATCTATATCTGGATTAGGGGCAGTGCTTATGCAGAGGGGACACGTTATAGCGTATGCTTCGAGGCAGTTGAAGCCTCATGAGTCAAGATATCCCACCCACGACCTGGAATTGGCGGCTGTGGTGTTTGCCCTCAAGATCTGGCGGCACTATCTTTATGGGGTTCGGTGTACCATATACACGGACCACAAGAGTCTGAAGTACTTGATGGATCAGCCAAATCTGAATATGTGTCAGAGGAGATGGTTAGATGTGGTGAAGGATTATGATTGTGAGATCTTGTACCACCCGGGCAAGGCTAATGTAGTGGCCGATGCGTTGAGCCGTAGGGCGAAAAGCGCCCCGATCCGAGACGTTTGTATGAGGTTGACGGTGATGACTCCGATTTTGGACACCATCCAAGGAGCCCAGGCTGAGGCTGTGAGACCAGAAAACCAGAAGAGGGAGCGGGTTGTCGGTCAGGTATCGGAATTCGTTACGGATGGTCGGGGACTTATGACATTTCAGGGTCAGATTTGGGTACCGTTTGTGGGCGGTACGCATCCTATTTTGATGGAGGAAGCGCATCGATCGAAATTCTCGATCCATCCCGGGGCTACTAAGATGTATTTGGACCTAAAGAAGGAGTATTGGTGGCCCTGTATGAAGAGGGACGTTGCAAGGTTCGTCGAGAGGTGCCTGACTTGTCGTCAGGTTAAGGCCGAGCACCAGCGTCCGCACGGTAAATTGCAGCCGCTGGAGATTCCCGAATGGAAGTGGGAACAGATTACCATGGATTTTATCACCAAATTGCCAAGGACTGCGAGGGGGGTCGATGCAATTTGGGTGATTGTGGATAGATTGCGAAGAGCGCTCATTTTCTAGCCATCAGTGAGAGCTCTTCTGCGGAGAGTTGGCAGAGTTATATGTGAGGGAGTTGGTATCGCGGCATGGGGTTCCGATGTCGATCATTTCAGATCGGGATGTACGATTTACTTCCAGGTTTTGGAAGAAGTTTCATGAGGAGTTGGGTACGAGGCTGCATTTCAAGACCGCATACCACTCGCAGACGGACGGACAGAGCGAGCGGACGATTCAGACGCTTGAGGATATGATCCGAGCATGTGTTTTGGATTTTAGAGGGAGTTGGGACACCTATTTACCCTTAGCAGAATTTTCGTACAACAACAGCCATCATTCGAGCATTGGTATGCCACCCTTTGAGTTGTTGTATGGGAGGAGGTGTCGTACCCCCATCTGCTGGGGAGAGGTGGGGCAACGGGTAATGGGTAGCATGGAGATTGTACTTCAGATGACCGAGCAGATACAACAGGTCAGGCAGAGATTGTTGAGCGCGCAGAGTCGCCAGAAGAGTTATGCGGACAGGCGTCGATCCGAGCTCGAGTTTCAGGTTGGTGACCTTGTGCTCCTAAAGGTCTCTCCTTGGAAAGGAGTGATACGATTCAGGAAGAGGGGAAAGTTGGGACCCCGATATATTAGACCTTTCAGGGTAATCGCTAGGGTAGGCAGGGTAGCCTACCGGTTGGATCTACCCTGCTAAGTTGGGACAGATCCACGACACCTTTCATGTCTCGCAGTTGAGGAAATGTATTGCCGACGAGTCGACAGTGGTTCCATTAGATGATATTCAGGTGGATGCAGGCCTGAACTATGTTGAGAGACCAGTGGCGATCAGGGATCGAAAGGTTAAGGTTCTGAGGCACAAGGAAGTACCCTTGGTACAAGTGCAGTGGCAAAACCGGAAGGGGTCCGAGCTGACATGGGAGTCCGAGTCTGAGATGCGGGATCAGTATCCGGAATTGTTTTCAGTGTGAGACTTCGGGGACAAAGTCTGGTTCTAGTGGAGGAGAATTGTAACAGCCTGAAATCCAGGTACCCTTCTATTTAGCCCTTCATCTTTGAATTGTTTCCATTTAGGGTTTTGCATGTTGGGCGAGTACGTTGGGCGTACAAGGAGTACGTTGCGCGTACTCGCGCGTTTCATTTAAACGCGTTCACCCTCGGGTACGCTAGCATAACCGGTCCAGACACAAAAACCCTAATTGTGATGGTTGGCTATAAAAGGAATGTGATGGCTTGATTCCCCAGCCACCATCCCTCAGAAAGAAACCCTAAGAGAGTGCTTATTCGTTCCAAGTCCATTTGTGAGTCTTCTAAGCTTGGTGGTGCCATTTCAAGGTAGCAAAGAAGAAGAAGAGTTCATTAGGAAGGCTAGAAGTTGGTGTTCAAGGGTAGATACGGGCTTTGCAGAGGTTGGAGCTTCATTCTAAGGTAAAAAGTTCGGATCTTGACATATAGTTCTTGTGATATGCTTTAAGTACCATTTTCTAGGGTTTTGGTCCCAAAGGTGGAGTCTTTATGAGCAAATGGTCTCCATTAGCTTAGATCCATCATATTTCTGGTCTATTTGAGTTGTAGACTCATAAAAATGTAATCTTGGACGTGAATGTTTAACCATGCATGAGATCTAGATCCTTGAGTTGGAATAGAAAGATGTTAAGGAGTGAAGGAGCCTTTACAGCCATGCCAAGGCTTAAAGGTTTCGACTTTATGGGTAAAGATGCTTAAATAAAGTCGGATCTAGAAGTTGAAGTAATGGCTTAACTGATCAAGACCAAAAATAAAGAGTGTTTAGAACTGAAGGTTACGCTGGGCGTAACTCCCAGTACGCGCAGCGTACTGGGTGGAGACCCCGATTTCTGGGTTAGCGATGTACGCCCCGCGTACTGGAATGTTGACTTTTGTTGACTTTTAGGGTTTTGGTCAACATGTGGACTTTGATTCAAGGAAGGGTAAAATGGTCTTTTACCCTCTAAGGAATGATGATAAGGGGTAAAGTCTAGTTGTGGAAGTCTGTATTAATTAAAATAATATTCGTTATGATTAGGCGAGGTTGAGTCTTTGTTGGGATTTGGAGATAGCGAGTACACGAGATTCTAGACTTTCCACGAGGTGAGTTTTCTCACTATACTGTCCCCGGAAGGGTTTTATTGTGTGACCGGAAGGTCGGATATGTTATGAGTTGTATGTGATATATATGATAAGTTAATCGTTTGTATGTCCTATGTATGCTATGTTTGATATGGGCCGGAAGGCATTATGTTATGGGCCGGAAGGCATATATGATATGGGCCGGAAGGCGTTGTGATGTGGACCGTAAGGTTGACGCAGGTAGGACCGGAAGGTTTACCGAGTCGGGACGGAAGTCCCCTGAGACACATGGACCGGAAGGTCAGGGCCTGGAAAGGCATATGTGCATAAGTAGTATTTTGGGGAACTCACTAAGCATTTATGCTTACAGTTGTTGTGTTATGTGTTTCAGGTACTAGCGAAGACCGTGGGAAGGCGTCGGCGTGATTGTACACACTGACGAAGGAACTGTTTTATGATCATGGGATGTATTTTGTTACAATGACATTTGTTACACATATGATTTCAGAATATTAAATGTTGGTTTTTGATGTTTGCAAATTGAAAAATTGTTTTGAAAATTCACGTTGTTACACCCCCTCAACACCTGCTTCCACCATTCCAATCTCATCACATAGTTCAATCAATCTAGCTCCAGGAAGACCCTTGGTGAGACAATCTGCAAGCTGTTATGTGGTTCTAACATACCTCAAATCCAGTTCTTCTTGAAGCACCTTTTCTCGAATAAAATGATAGTGGATTTCAATATGTTTGGTCCTTGCATGAAATGTGGGATTTTCAGCAAGCTTAATTGATGAGAGATTGTCACAATACATTGGTATGCTGTAATCAACTTCTTGATTAAGATTCTCCAACAATTGCACCAACCAAACACACTCCTGAGCTGCCATGGCTGCAGCACGGTATTCCACTTCAGTGGTTGAAAGTGACACGGTTGGTTGTCTTTTACTAACACAAGATATAGGATTGGATCCCAACATGAAAACGTATCCGGTAGTGGACCTTCAAGTATCAACATCTCCTGCATAATCAGCATCACAATAACCTTGTAATCTGCAGCTTGTATCTTTCTTGAACATGACACCACAACTCATTGTATATTTGATATATCTCAGCACCCTTCGAGCAGCCTCCAGATGAGGCTTTCTTGGTTTCTGCATAAAACGACTGAGAACACCCACAGTAAAAGCTAAATCTGGCCTGGTTAAGGTTAAGTAGATTAAACTACCAACTATCTCCCTGTACATTGTTGGATCTTCCAGCTCTCTTCCAACATCCAAGCTCAACTTGACATTTGTATCTATTGGAGTCACAGTGGGTTTACAATTCAACATTCCAATTTTCTTGAGTAAATCAAAGGAGTACTTCTTTTGATGTAGAACAATGTCAGTGCTTTCATAACTCAACTCCAGACCAAGAAAGTGACTTAGTTTGCCCAGATCCTTCATATGAAAACGGATACAAAGATTCTCTTACAGTTGTGAAATCATCTCAGTGTGATCACCTGTGATGATAAGATCATCCACATACACTAGCATAACTGCCATCTTGCTGTTCTTCCTTTTCACAAACAAACTTGCATCAGCTGAGGTTATAACAAAGCCATTGTACTCAAGAAATTCGGCTATTTGTCCAAACCATGCTCTAGGCGACTGTTTTAAACCATAAAGTGCTTTCTTGAGCTTACATACATGATTAGGATTTGTACCACTTACAAAACCTAATGGTTGATCCATGTATATAACTCGATCTAACTCCCCATAAAGAAATGCGTTGCTGACATCCATTTGCCACAAGTTCCACTTCTTGCTTGATGCCAAAGCCAATATAACTCGCATAATGGTTAGCTTAGCCACTGGACTGAAGGTATCTTCATAATCCAACCCATATTCCTGTGAGAAACCTCATGCTATCAACCTTGCTTTCAGTTGCTCTACTGATCCATCAGCCTTTTGTTTCACTTTGTACACCCACTTACATGAAATAGGTTTCACATCACTAGGCTTTGGGGTTAACTCCCATGTTTGTTTTCTCATGAGTGCATCGTATTCTTGATTCATAGCTAAGATCCATCCTTCCATAACACTTGCTTGTTCAAAATTTTCAGGCTCAACTGTTTCATCTTAACCGATTGCTGCATTTGCATACTTTGGATTAGGTCTTTTTAAACGAGTAGACCTACGCAAGCTTGAGGGTTCTTTTGCTTGTTCATCTGCATTTGTGGACTGAAAAACTCCACTCTGCTATGGTTGTTGCCTAGTTGTTGGTGGTTCTTCATCTACTACCACAGTCTGAACATCACCTAATATTAAATTAATATTAGATGATTCAAGTTCTCCCTTGAGTACATCAGTATCTGGTAGAGTCTGTGACATCCCCATTTTCACGGCCAGAAAAGACCGATTTTGTTTATGCTTTATAAAAATCAGAGTACTTCATTTTATAAAAATGTTGCGGAATTTGTTCCCAGAAAAACACGATAAATACGTTATTAAAACATTTTCGAAGAAACGTATTTATTTCATTTTAAAACGTTTGGGATGTCATTGTTAATACAGAAACATAAGCATAAACAGAACTTACAATTATTTACACTAGTGATCTACATCTCTTTAAATCTCTCAGTGTAATGTCACTTCACTTCGTCACCTGTGATATACATAAACTGAGTGGGTCAGGTTGGGAAACCTGGTGAGTACATAGGGTTTTCAACCCACAATAATATAATTGTTATGTTTAATCATCAAACCCCATTACCCATCCCCGTTATCTTCTTTACTCTTAAGGATTTAACCTAAGAGTCATCTATCCTGCATTCGTTTATTCCGAAGTCCCTTACTTCCAGGGTTATAGGACTGGCACTAAATCCATAGCTGCCAATGTTCGTTCATAAAGCACTAATTCCATAGCTGCTATAGTCTATTCATCGGGTACTAAATCCATAGCTACCAGTCTTATCTAATAGGTACTAAGTCCATAGCTACCAATGTTCAACAGGTACTAAATCCTTAGCTACCAGCGTCTAACTAATAGGTACTAAGTCCATAGCTACCAATTCCCAACAGGCACTAAATCCATAGCTACCAACGTCTAAAAGGTACTAAGTCCATAGCTACCGGTGTTTGTCCCATAGGCACTAAGTCTATAGCTGCCAATGTATACTCACGTCATCTTCTATCTCTCATCATTCATCTACCCATCTCATACCCAACATTTTCGTATATATAAAATACATATACAGTTTAAGTCCTTTAAAACATGTATAAAACGTTCAACCAGCATAGACAACAAGTATTCAGATAATGTGAACACATAGCACGTAGTTTATATAAAATACTTCATATCTATGTGTAAGATGAAAGGGACTATGCACTCACAACACGTAATATATATTAAATACTTCATATCTATGTGTAAGATGAAAGTAACTATGCACTCACCTGGTTAGGTGGTGACTCAGCACTCGGACAGCGCTTCGATACTCTCAAAACGATATTCCTTCGATAAAACCTAGTATCGGTACCACTAGGGTTTAGTTTAACGATAACCGCGACAAATTAATTAGTCCGAGTATTATTAAGCGTTAATAATACTCATAATAATAGCCCAAGTACTTATTATAAGTTCCTAATAACGTTACTATATTAAAACATAAGCTAAACTAAAGTTAGGGTAGGTATAGCTCACTTACAGCGGGTTTTCTCGAAAACCGGGCTTCGCTGGAGCAGCGTTCCCGAGCCGAAAGGCTCTTTTCTCGGAACTCCGGGAGCCTCGGGGCTTCCTTCGGGTGCTAGGGGGTTTACCTAGGCTTTAAGGGGGCTTAAGGAGCTTAGAGAGAGAGTATAGAGAGAGAAAGAATGTTGGAGAGGTGTGAAGAGAAGTGAATGCCCGGCACCTCTATTTATAGGGGTGCTGACTGGTCTACTCGCCGAGTAGGGGGGACCTACTCGCCGAGTTGGTCCATGTGGTGGCCTTCTGGTGGTGCCACGTGTCCAATTCTGGTGGTGCCACGTCACCCCCTATCGCGTGTCAGCCTTCGAACTTAGAAAAATCATAACTCTCGCATACGAGCTCCGTTTTCGACGTTCTTTATATCCACGCGTAGGTAAAATCAAGATCTACAACTTTCATTTAGACTCCGTCGGCTAATTCTCGACCGATCTCAAATTTAACAGTAGGAGGCGTTTAGACTGTTAAATGACCGCGAAGAATTCGTAACTCCTTCATACGAACTCCGTTTTCGTCCATCTTTTTACCGTTGAGTTCCTATTAATGAGATCTTCAACTCTCATTTAGGTCGCGTAGGCCAAACACCGCTCGAACTAAAATTCGAGTTTCGGGTCGTGCACTGCTAAGCCGAATCTTAGAAAAATCATAACTTCCTCATACGAAGTCAGATTTGGGCGTTCTTTTTACCGAAGTTCTTAGTTCAACATATTCTACAACTTTTGTTTAGATTGCTAAGGCTAAATCTCACTCTATCGTAAATTCACTATTTACGCTTCCCGGTGCCGTGCCGGTTTTGCCGAAAAACTTCGACGGGCCATAACTTCTTCGTTATAACTCGGATTTCGGCGTTCTTTATATGTACAGAAACCTTGTGACATACTCTAAAACTTGGTTAAGATTATTTATTCTAAATAATCTTTTGTCGAAAAGTCGTTTTCGACCCCTATTGCCTCTAAATTGACTAGCCCGGATTTGCGGGCGTTACAATTATCTCCCCCTTAGGATGATTACGTCCCGGAATCATCAACGAAACATGGTCATATAATGACTCCATACGTCGTCTCTTCATCCTAGGTAATAATTATAACTTCTACATTCCTTCAAGTCTATCTCTCAGACTTATTGACTGTATGTAGTACTCGATCGTGCACCTGCTCTCTTCCTCAGGCTAGACTCCAAATTATGATCTTCAAGTCAAAATCTCGATCCTTACTGGATACGAATTTGAGATGACTTCTTTTATTACTACTATGGATCGATGTGTCATATTCTAACGACCTATCATCGTATGTTGCAACACTTAGACTTAGGTCTCTTAGAGTTAAATTCTAAAACAGACTATGCCTTCCTTCATGTTCTAATGTGATATAATCACACTTTAACATTAGGCATTTCTAGCTACCAAATTCTTTAACAACGAGTGCGATACTTCTATTGATCGCTTTAATTTCAATCGTTTGGTTTAATGTCGGACGCTACATCAAACTTGTTTCTCTGAACCATACAACATACTCATCGTAGTCGGACTTGATTCGATATGACCACAAGGGTCGGAATATCAACAATCTTCTTAGTCATTACCGAAACGATGGTAACGACATACTTGAATAAAACGAAATCAATTTCTAGCTTCTCGGTAACCTTGTGACTTTCCCTGATCCAAGTGTGAGTCCTGTGCTTCCGGTAGTATAGGCCTCTACTACCATTCACACCTACTCATACTCGTCCCAAGCATTGTCTCGCAGTTTCCCAAGTCACCATGCAGCAAATCACACAATCATTCGACACATCAGATAACAAAACGAAGGTTTTATATTAATTCTTGAAACGATTACATAGGTGTTCAAGCTCACCCTAGACTATGCCTCTACTAGGCTACATCATAAAATACTATGGCTACTATATAACTTGATCTTCTGATATGAAGTCCTCATCCTTGATTCCTCGCACGGTTTTCTGCTTCGTCGAGGATCATGTGAAATGCCCTTGGCCTTGGTGGCGTTTCTGGTCTTACTGCTTTATTTTTCTTTGGGCAGTTTCTGGACATATGCCCCTTGCCTCCACATCCGTAGCATACTTTATCATCATGTGTGCAGTCTTTGGAATAGTGACCAGTCCTTCCACACTTGTAGCAAGTCACTTCTTCATTGCACTTCCCACCATGCTTCTTCTTGCATCCATCACACCATCTTGCTTCACCTCCATCTCCTCTTCCAAGCTTTGAGAATTTTCTTTCCTTGTTCGACCTCGAAGATCCTTCAAACTTCCGCTTCTCTCCTGCCTTATCTTTTTCTAGACCTTTTTCTCTTATCTGGGCCTCTACGTTCTTAGCTGCCCTAACAGCTGCTTTCAAGGTAGTTGCCATCTTGAGCATTGGGCCAAAGTCAGTGGGCAGTCCGTTAGCAAACCTATCAATCTTGGAGAGTTCAGTAGGCACCAAGTAGGGGAATAGCTTCATCCTCTCGGTGAATGCGGTGGCATACTCATCAACACTCATCTTCCCTTTCTTCAGGTTCTGAAACTCGTTGTTTAGGTCTATCAGATCTACCTCTGAGCAGTACTGCATTTTCAACTGTTCCAAAAACTCTTCCCACGACATCCTTAAGGCTTCTCCTTGTGGCATCGTATCTGCCAATAGCTTCCACCAGCTCAAGACTCCAGTTTTCAGTTGTCTTACAGCGAAGACAGTCTTCTGATTCTCGTTACAGCTGCAACTTTCAAACACCATCTCCATCTCAGAGATCCAATCCATAATCTCAACCGGCTTTGGGCTTCCGGAGAGACTTGGTGGTTTCGCACCCAAGAAATTCTTGTACATCCGCCCATCCTTGTTGTTTCTCCCTTCTGGGCCATCCCTTTGCTCACCTTGAGTCCCTACTTGACTCACTTGGCGGCTGTAGTTCCCTTCCTCAGATTGCTCGGGAATCAGTTCGGGTTGCTCAATGGGCATAGTAGGTTCGTCCCTATTCAACATCCGTCTCATTTCTTCCCTTTGTTCAGCCAACATAGCCCGAATCATGGCTTGAACTCCAGCCATGGTGACTGGCTCAGGCGCAACTTCTTCTACAATAGGTATTTGCTGAACCACTGGGGGTTGGTTCCTGTTCCCATTTGCATTTACGTTTCCGCTACGGGTTCTTACCATCTTGATCTATACACCTAATGAGGTGAATTCTAGACCTTTACTTAGGATTGACGTTTAAATCATCCTTATCACTCTGAAACGTTTACATGCTAGTTCTAATATCGTATTCGTACGTTTAGAATCCTAAACACATAAGGTTTCCAGATCCGGTCGGCAACAGACCATAGATCCGAACAACTAACAGCATATCAGGCACAAGTATTTAGCACATAAAAGCATTTTAGGCATCATTCCTAAAATAAGCTAGTGCTCACACCTCACAATCATCGCTTAGCATTCTAAGTTTAAGTCTAGAAATAAATCCATATTCCTAGTTCGCTTAAACTAATGCTCTGATACCAACTGTGACATCCCCATTTTCACGGCCAGAAAAGACCGATTTTGTTTATGCTTTATAAAAATCAGAGTACTTCATTTTATAAAAATGTTGCGGAATTTGTTCCTAGAAAAACACGATAAATACGTTATTAAAACATTTTCGAAGAAACGTATTTATTTCATTTTAAAACGTTTGGGATGTCATTGTTAATACAGAAACATAAGCATAAACAGAACTTACAATTATTTACACTAGTGATCTACATCTCTTTAAATCTCTCAGTGTAATGTCACTTCACTTCGTCACCTGTGATATACATAAACTGAGTGGGTCAGGTTGGGAAACCTGGTGAGTACATAGGGTTTTCAACCCACAATAATATAATTGTTATGTTTAATCATCAAACCCCATTACCCATCCCCGTTATCTTCTTTACTCTTAAGGATTTAACCTAAGAGTCATCTATCCTGCATTCGTTTATTCCGAAGTCCCTTACTTCCAGGGTTATAGGACTGGCACTAAATCCATAGCTGCCAATGTTCGTTCATAAAGCACTAATTCCATAGCTGCTATAGTCTATTCATCGGGTACTAAATCCATAGCTACCAGTCTTATCTAATAGGTACTAAGTCCATAGCTACCAATGTTCAACAGGTACTAAATCCTTAGCTACCAGCGTCTAACTAATAGGTACTAAGTCCATAGCTACCAATTCCCAACAGGCACTAAATCCATAGCTACCAACGTCTAAAAGGTACTAAGTCCATAGCTACCGGTGTTTGTCCCATAGGCACTAAGTCTATAGCTGCCAATGTATACTCACGTCATCTTCTATCTCTCATCATTCATCTACCCATCTCATACCCAACATTTTCGTATATATAAAATACATATACAGTTTAAGTCCTTTAAAACATGTATAAAACGTTCAACCAGCATAGACAACAAGTATTCAGATAATGTGAACACATAGCACGTAGTTTATATAAAATACTTCATATCTATGTGTAAGATGAAAGGGACTATGCACTCACAACACGTAATATATATTAAATACTTCATATCTATGTGTAAGATGAAAGTAACTATGCACTCACCTGGTTAGGTGGTGACTCAGCACTCGGACAGCGCTTCGATACTCTCAAAACGATATTCCTTCGATAAAACCTAGTATCGGTACCACTAGGGTTTAGTTTAACGATAACCGCGACAAATTAATTAGTCCGAGTATTATTAAGCGTTAATAATACTCATAATAATAGCCCAAGTACTTATTATAAGTTCCTAATAACGTTACTATATTAAAACATAAGCTAAACTAAAGTTAGGGTAGGTATAGCTCACTTACAGCGGGTTTTCTCGAAAACCGGGCTTCGCTGGAGCAGCGTTCCCGAGCCGAAAGGCTCTTTTCTCGGAACTCCGGGAGCCTCGGGGCTTCCTTCGGGTGCTAGGGGGTTTACCTAGGCTTTAAGGGGGCTTAAGGAGCTTAGAGAGAGAGTATAGAGAGAGAAAGAATGTTGGAGAGGTGTGAAGAGAAGTGAATGCCCGGCACCTCTATTTATAGGGGTGCTGACTGGTCTACTCGCCGAGTAGGGGGGACCTACTCGCCGAGTTGGTCCATGTGGTGGCCTTCTGGTGGTGCCACGTGTCCAATTCTGGTGGTGCCACGTCACCCCCTATCGCGTGTCAGCCTTCGAACTTAGAAAAATCATAACTCTCGCATACGAGCTCCGTTTTCGACGTTCTTTATATCCACGCGTAGGTAAAATCAAGATCTACAACTTTCATTTAGACTCCGTCGGCTAATTCTCGACCGATCTCAAATTTAACAGTAGGAGGCGTTTAGACTGTTAAATGACCGCGAAGAATTCGTAACTCCTTCATACGAACTCCGTTTTCGTCCATCTTTTTACCGTTGAGTTCCTATTAATGAGATCTTCAACTCTCATTTAGGTCGCGTAGGCCAAACACCGCTCGAACTAAAATTCGAGTTTCGGGTCGTGCACTGCTAAGCCGAATCTTAGAAAAATCATAACTTCCTCATACGAAGTCAGATTTGGGCGTTCTTTTTACCGAAGTTCTTAGTTCAACATATTCTACAACTTTTGTTTAGATTGCTAAGGCTAAATCTCACTCTATCGTAAATTCACTATTTACGCTTCCCGGTGCCGTGCCGGTTTTGCCGAAAAACTTCGACGGGCCATAACTTCTTCGTTATAACTCGGATTTCGGCGTTCTTTATATGTACAGAAACCTTGTGACATACTCTAAAACTTGGTTAAGATTATTTATTCTAAATAATCTTTTGTCGAAAAGTCGTTTTCGACCCCTATTGCCTCTAAATTGACTAGCCCGGATTTGCGGGCGTTACAGAGTCTCATGGTTGACTGACCACCATGATGACCTTTCATCAAAAACAACATTTCGTGACACATATCACCTTCCGATTTCTGGCTCACAGCAATGCCACCCCTTTCTTTCTTTGTCATAGCCTATGAAAATACAGCGTACAACTTTCTTCTCCATTTTGCTGCATAGGTGGTTAGGAACAAACACATAACACACACAGCCAAACACAGGGAAGCAACTTACATTAGGCTTCTTGTTCCATAATCTTTCATATGGTGACACATACTTTAGACCCTGCTGAGGAATTCTGTTAATTACATATGCAGCGGTTTGCATGGCCTCAGCCCAAAAACGACCTAGTATGTTTTTATCATGCATCATGCTTCTAGAAACTTCACCCAGGTACCTATTTTTTCTTTCGCACAAGTCAGTTGACGTTTGATTTTGTGCTTCTTCAAATAATCAGCAAAATCAGATGCGAGATATTCGCCAGCATTATCAGATCGTAAGCACATAATGCTATGTTTCAAGTCTCTTTCTGCTTCTCCTTTGAAATCTTTGAATTTATGGAACACCTCTGACTTTTCTTTCAGAAAATACACCCAAACATATCTAGAGTAATCATCAATAAATGTTACCATGTACTTCAAACATTTGTTGGATGGCTACTTTACTGGTCCAAAAACATCTGAATGTATGAGTTCCAAAGGCTGCTTTGCTTGAAAGTTAGACTTCTCAAATGGTTGTTGATGAGCTTTACCATATTGACACCCGACAAAAACAATTTCTTTGCTTACTTCTAACTGTGGCAGTCCAGCAACTAACTTCTTCTTCTTCATCATATCTAGTTTGTCATAACTTACATGACTTAGTCACATATGCCACAAATCTGAAGTTTGGTTCTTCTTGGTCTTTTCTACATAGGCAGTTTCAGCTGACATAACATAAATGGATTCAGATCGATGTCCATTCAACACAGGTATAGACTTAGTTTCAAATTTGTCATATACCTTAACATCATTGGGTCCAAAAACAACATAATGACCTGCAGAGGCGAGCTGTGCAACAGAAAGTAGATTCTTTTTCATTCCTAGTACATGATACACTCCTGGTAACATTAACTCCTTCTTGCTGTCTTCAGGTGAGAATACTACATCCCCAATATGAGCTATAGGAAGCTTATAATTATTAGCAATGACCACCACTCTACTCCCTTCATATTTGACTGGATCTTGTAATCTTTTCTTTTCTCCTGTCATGTGATTAGAACATCCCGAGTCAACGATCCATTCATCCATTTTATTTCGTTCACTTTCAATAGTTGTTGTGTAGGCTTTGGCTTCATCTACCTGGGCTATCAGAGCTTCTGCATCCCAGGCATCTTCTTCTTGAGTAGCCGCTGCATTTCCTTCTTCATTAGACCTTGCGGGACAGTTTCTGGCTATATGACCCTTCTCTCCATAATTATAGCACTTGAAAGAAGACCGTTAGTTGTGATAACGCCCCTTATGCTTATCTCTTTTATCATGATCACGATTCTTGCTTCCAGAGTCAGACCCTTTATTCTTATCTTCATTACGCTTGACATTTTGACTTGAACCTCCCTTATACTTGTTTCGACTTCTATCAGCATACAGTGTTTCTTTTGTGGTCTTCTTAACACCTCTCCCTAACTGCTTGGCTAGCGTTTCTTGAGCAGTCAACAAGTTTTCAAACTCCACTAAGGACGATTGAGTCGGCCACCCTTGGATCGCTGCCACAAAACTCCTGAATTCAAGTTTTAAGCCATGAATGATGATTCTTTTCATCCAAGATTCACCAATCGGAGCTTCGGGATCTAATTCTCCAATTTCCCTGCACGTAGCTTTCACCTTATGAAAATATTGAGAAATTGATAAATCTTTTTGTGATACAGACAAAAGATCATTCTCAAGCATTTGGAGTTTTGTGTCGTTCTTCTTAGAAAACAAACTAAGCAAAGTTTCCCAGGCTTCATTCGGTGTTGCAGTGTCCTTTATGTGCTCTAGAACTTTGATGTGTGTAAAATGCACTTGTTTTATCCCTACTTTTATTAATATATTTAACACACAAAGGCAGTGAACCTGTCTTTTAGTGGTATAGTTTAGTAAGTAAGATGTCGAATTCAGGGAACGGATAATTAAACTAACAACCAATTTTAACTAAAACAATTAATGAAAGTAAAAGGTTTTTATTCTAGTTTTGCAAGACTAGAAACTTAGGCACACTAAATCAACTAAATAGCTAAAGCAACAACTAATTCACCAAATTTGATAAAAATGTTTCTATTTTGGTTCAACCAATTCACTCCTATGGTTATTTGTATTTATGTTAGATTAATTGCTATTGGTTACCAATTATAATAGTTAGGTTCATGTTCATTACTCCTAACCCTTAGACAATTAACTAATTTAAGCAGTGATCAAGTGTTTAAACTAATTAATTCTCTAGATTAATGATTTGGATTAAATAAGATTTGTAGAGGTAAATTAAGTTATTAATTCAATTTACCTCTTGTTTGATGGTTTCTCAAACAAGCTCACACATTAATCTTCTTATTGTCTTATTAATCTTAGTTTCATAATCATTACTTCTAAGCATATGGTTTAGTGTTCACATAGACATATGAGGTAAACAACTAAGAGATGTTCATGCAACCTAATTGTCTTCCAATTAACAGAAAATAATAGTGATTAATGCATAAGGTTCTTTAACAAACTTGATTTAATAAATCACCAATAAACAATCAAACAAAACTAATAATTAAACCATAGGAGCTCCTTGGTATTCCCCAAATAGAAACAAAACGAGTTTAGTTCATAGTTGCAGTAGAAACAAACATAAAAACAAGTTTTGCTAAATCAAACATATTCAATTCCTAAATCTAAGTGGTAGGATTAACCTCGTTGCTTGAATTCTTCAAAAGATTGAAACTTAGGGTTCCTTGGCGTCTTCTGGAGCTCTTAGTCGCAGCTTCACCTTCAAAAATCGCCAGTCATCCCTTCCCCTTGGATAAAGATTCGATTTTTATAGATATCTTAAAACAGAGTGTACTCGGCGAGTATATATGTCCTACTCGCCGAGTAGGTGTATAGTTATCCGTCTTGGATCAGGAATCGTAGCTATCTTCTGGAACATTCACGTGTACTCGCCGAGTAAAGCCGTCTACTCGCCGAGTAGATGATCTTTTTCCCTTATTTTCATTCTTTGGTCTTTAACTGCTTCCCTTTGCTCCCTTTTACTTCCAAGCATGTCTTCTGAACTAAAAACAAAATTCAAAACATTTTAAGTACCTTTTGTCCATATTGTTCACATAATTAATTAAAAATGATTAAAAATATGTGCTAAATAATTAACCAATTATGCTCATATCAAAATACCCCACACTTGACTTTTTCTTGCCCCCAAGCAAAACTGAATTTTATCATGATAGAACCACATACGAAAACTCCAATCCAACCCAGCCATTACGCCAAAACCGCAACGCATGCATTTGTGTCTAAAATTTTTCCTAATGTACCCCCCCATATTTTAAATACTCACAATCTTCATAAACACTCGCCCACTTTTTCCGAACAATGCTCATTTTATGCAACCCTCCGAATCCATCCCCAGAAAACCTCCTAGCCTCAAGGTATTTTTGTTTGAGCAACCCAAGCATACATACTCTAAATGATTTATGATACCATACTAAACTTTTGGAACTCTTTATTTCTTAATATTTGATCTTTGATCTCTTTGAATTCACTTCTTTTTTTCTTTTTAATTTCTTTGGTATCTCTTTCTTTTTCTCTTCTTTTTTTTTTTCACATGTATTTTCATCATCATTCATTTTTTCTCTTTCAATCCCTACATGCTTAAGCAGGGGCGCTCAACTTCAACCCTTATTGGCTAAAGTTACAATTTTCCTGCATACATTTCAGGTTTAGGCTGCTAAACATATTGCATCCCTCAAACCAAGCGAGGTTATGTTTTTGTTCCATGATTTCACTAAAATAAGGGAGGCCACAAATGCATTAGAACGTGTATAGGCTCAACTAAACATTTGGGTCTTCATGCAATTATCAACATAATTCTAAACATGGAATCCTAATTTTCTTTTTTTTACCAAAATTTTCTAAATTAAATCCCTAAGTCATATTTTTGGTATGCAACAAATTCTTCTAAAAATTAGCCTAAAGTAAAATTCTAAAATTTTTTAAAAAATGTGACTAGCCCCCTACCCCACACTTATTTTATGCAATGCCCTCATTGCATACTTAAAAAAATGCAAATATGGAGAGAATTAGAACAAACTCCCCTGGGGTAGCAGTCGATAGGTTGACACTCCCTTCTTCAGCTCCTTCTTCAATTGACTTTAGCCATGGGAACAGCTTATCCATAGCACGGGTGTCATGTGTCTCGTGTGGTCAACAGCTCGAAAATTCCATGGAACAAGATCGTTAGAAAGTCTCCAGCAGCAACCCCTCTCAAAGAGTATGTAAATGTTGCAGTGAAAGTGCCAAAAGCAATTATGGAATTCGAAAATTAGCAGCATACTCGGCGAGTATTATCGCGGACTCAGCGAGTATATCTCCTTTCAGAATAATGTCGAGCAATAACTCGGGTACTCGCCGAGTAGGTTTTGTGCACTCGGCGAGTAGATCTGTCAGATTCAAAAAAAAATGAATACTTATAGCTCCATTCGACTCTAGTTTGGACATGCATCTGACCCTCTCTTCTAATTCATCCAGTAATAGTACACTCCATCACTCTCAACTCGCACGGACTCAATTCTAAGAACAGCACTTCACTTTTCTTGAAAGTCTCCTAATTTCCCTTTTTACCCTCACTAGTTAGTATGTATCCCTATCTTCAATCCCTGAAAAATAAACAACTAACAGTGACAATAGTAATCCAACCACCATAAAAATCCAAAAGGTTTAACGATTGTCTTGAACAAAACATCATAAGAAATAAAAAAAAACAAAAATGAAAGAGAACAATGCTTCAATCTTCATCATCCATTCCAGCTGCTCCTGCTCCACTTCCTCCTTCTCCATCTCTTCTTCTCATCCGCTCTTCCCAATTCATGATATACGGGTATCCGGGACCGGGCCTTGGGGCAATTTGCATTTGTTGAAAGAGGTATTCGAAAGATTGATTAGTGTAGTTTACCCCTTGTCCAATGTCATCCAAGTAGCGGCGGTACTCTATTTGATTCCACCCATCATTATCTCCCTCCACCGGAATAACCGGTGGGTCTTCTCGTACCCGTTCGCTACGTTGTCTAACCCTCCTTCCCGGCTCCTCCGGAATCGCTGGCTCATCTTCATGTGGAATAATGAAGGAGTCACCATATTTTTCAACTATCCGTGCCCTCCTATAAAGCGCAGTGTTGAAGGGTGGAGGGTGGCTAATCGTTAGTGCTTGGGCTTGTGGCAAATCGAAGATCCCAAATGACTTGGCCAGTCGGGTAATAAACATGCCTCCATTTATCTTCGAATTTATCTTCTCTTTTACCGCCCCCTCAGCAAGGAATTTTGCAATGCAGTAAGGAAGGTTGCAAAAAATGTCCGGAGTAATGATGCTCCACAAGTAGAAGATGTCAAGGGTAGGGACTTTGTCCCCATCCTTCCGCGTGTTTATTGTGCTAGCCACAAACCGGTGAATGAGTCGGTGGATCGGAGATCTAATGTGACCTTCTTGCGCGGTGGAAGGAATGTAGACTCGATTTGCAATTGTATTCCACCATGTAGATGCCACCACCTCCTCGGGAAGTTCTTTGTGACAATTCTCCAAGAAAGCTTCAAAATAATCCGTCATCACCATGTCTTGGTCATAAACACCCAACCTCCACGAGAACTCCACCATGCTGCATTGTCGCAGCTCCCCGCCCAATGAGAAAGAGATTGTGTTAGGATTATAGAACTCACTACCACCTCGAAATGAGATGGTAGCAAAGAATTCCCAGCACAACTCCACGTAAACCGGTTCTTGGATCTTAAATAACTGCAACCACCCATCACAAGTGATGTTGGCATATCCCAAATTGCAATCCTTTACCAAGTACGGGGTAAGTTCTTCTTCCAACCCAACATTTCCCATCCACCCCCAATCCACTGCATTTGGAAGGTGAATTTCCTTCTGCCTGAGTGATTCCAGTCTGTTTAGAGCTCTTGTTTTTGAAGATTTGGAAGTAATTTGATGAAAAGATAGCTAAGGCATATCACCATGGCTTCCTCCTCGTGATGATTGACCTCTTCTTGCCATACTACCTGTATAAAGACATCAAGAACACAGAAACAAACAGCACCCTGTAATTAAGAACAAACAAAATCGGGCCTGACTGTTACCTACTCGCCGAGTACGGGACTCTACTCGGCGAGTAGTATGAACACCATGACAGATCGAGAACCGCATATATGTAAACTATCCAAAAGTCCAAATTTTTCATAGGGTTTTGTTGTAATTACTTTTCTAACCATAGATTTTGAAGAAAATACTCCTAACATTATCTAATTTGTGACTAAATCAAAACCCTAAAGTTTGAGAAAAACCCCCAAACCCAAAATCTGTCAAAAATTGGACAAATCTTATGATAAAAATCAAACCTTTCATGAATTTAAAGGTTAAAGATGTTACCTTTGTGCTTGAATAGGGAGAATTGAGTAGAAAATTGAACAAAATTTCGAAGCAACTTGAGAGTGAAAGAGAGGCTGCACGGCGAGTAATGGGATGAAATGGTGAAAAAGAACTTTTTTTACAGATTTATGTTTCACCCGTTTTAACCTGGCTACTCGCCCAGTATAATGGGTATACTCGCCGAGTAGAAATGGTTTTAAACCTGATCTTATATGAAACAGGCATCTACTCGGCGAGTACACGGATCTACTCGCCGAGTAATTGTCACAGATTGAAAATTTTTGTATATTTAGAAAAATTAGTGCATGAATTCAAGTTTTTAAACCATCCACCCCACACTCTAAGCATGGCTTGTCCTCAAGCATTTATGGGCATAAAAGTAAATAAAAAAAATTGAAGAAAAGAAAGAAAAATGAAAATAAAGAAAAGAAAAAAAAATGCAAACTTGAGACTCGGGTTGCCTCCCGAGAAGCGCTTATTTTTATGGAGTCATTAGCTGGACTCCTCCCCTTCTACGTAGTTGCAATCCCTTCCAGCAGCAACTCTTCCAATCCTTCATTCCGGGGGACTCCTTCTTCATATTTTTTTACTCTATGACCATTGACTTTGAAGGGTGTGCCGTCTCTTGATAGCAACTCTATAGCCCCATGTGGAAACACCGTCTTCACCAGAAAAGGACCATCCCACCTTGATTTGAGTTTGCCCGAGAAAAGCTTTAATTGTGAATTGAAAAGCAACACTTTTTGGCCTTCATGGATTTCTTTATCTTTAATCCTTTTATCATGCCATTTCTTGGTCTTCTCTTTATAAAGCCAAGAACTAGAGTATGCATCATTCCTTAGCTCTTCAAGGGCATTCATTTACATCAACCGGTTGCTTTTTAGTTCTTCCATGTCAAAGTTGCACCTCTTTAAGGCCCAATACGCCTTATGCTTAAGCTCGACCGGTAAATGGCATTGTTTTCCATAAACTAACCTATATGGTGTAGTACCAATAGGTGTTTTGAAAGCTGTACGAAAATCTCATAATGCATCATCTAGCTTATCCGACCATTCCTTGCGGTTGCTTCCCACCGATTTTTCTAAAATTCGCTTCAAGGCTCGATTTGTCACCTCGGTTTGTCCACTAGTTTGTGGATGGTATGATGTGAAGAATTTATGGGTAACCCCATATTTCTTTAGCACCTTTTCCAATTGATCATTGGCAAAACGTGTGCCTCGGTCACTGATTAATGCCTTCGGAACGCCAAAGCGTGAAAATAGCTTCTTCAAAAATCGCACCACTACCCGTCCGTCATTTGTTGGTAACGCTTGTGCCTCCACCCATTTTGATACATAATCGACCGCTACTAGTATGTACTTGTTCCCTTTGGACATGGGAAAAGGTCCCATGAAGTCGATTCCCCACACATCAAACACCTCGCACACTTGGATACTATGTTGTGGCATTTCATTTCGAGATGAAATGTTTCCCACTCTTTGACAGGCATCACATTCTTTGACAAATTGGGTTGCATCTTTAAAGATTGTAGGCCAATAAAACCCAATGTCAAAGATCTTCTTTGCGGTGTAGTGTGCTCCATGATGTCCTCCCGTGGGCCTGCTATGGCAATGCTCTAGTTTTCTCCGGCTTTCCTTCCCGAATACGCATCTTCTTATAATTCCATCTGCACAGCTTCGGAAGAGGTATGGCTCGTCCCAAAAGTAATATTTTATTTCAGCAAAAAAATTCTTCTTTTGTTGGCTGCTAAAGTCTTTCGGAATGTAATTTGTGGCTAAATAATTAGCTATATCCGCGAACCATGGCTCTTCTCCCACTGTCACCATGATGTACTCGTCCGGGAAGTCGTCTCCAACTTTATCTTCTTGAAATTGCGGGTTCTCAAGCCTTGACAAGTGGTCGGCTGCCACATTCTCCATTCCCTTCTTGTCTCGTATCTCTATGTCAAATTCTTGAAGAAGTAGCACCCATCGGATTAGTCTTGGCTTGGCATCCTGTTTGGAAAACAAATACTTGATAGCCGAGTGGTCAGTAAAGACAGTAGTTTTAGATAAAACCAAATAAGGGCGGAATTTGTCAAAGGCATACACCACAGCTAGTAATTCCTTTTCAGTGGTGGTGTAATTCTCTTGGGCTGGGTTTAAAGTCTTGCTAGCATAATATATGGGTTGAAAGTGCTTATCAACCCTTTGACCAAGGACGGCTCCTAGTGCATAGTCACTAGCATCACACATGATCTCAAAGGGTAAGTTCCAATTTGGTGCAATAATGATCGGGGCATTGGTTAATTTTTCCTTTAAAAATTCAAATGCCTCTAAACACTCTTTGTTAAAACTAAATTGTGCATCTTTAAGTAATAATTGTGTTAGAGGCCTAGTTATTTTGGAAAAATCTTTTATAAAACGCCGGTAAAAACCTGCGTGTCCTAGAAAACTCCTGACGCCCTTCACATTAGTTGGTGGGGGTAATTTGGCAATAGTGTCTATCTTTGCCTTATCCACTTCAATTCCCTTTTTGGAAATCTTGTGGCCCAAAACTATTCCCTCTTTGACCATGAAGTGACATTTTTCCCAATTGAGGACCAAGTCGGTTTTCTCACACCTAGCAAGCATTGAGTCAAGATTTGTGAGACAGTCGTGGAAAGAAGATCCGAAAACGGAAAAGTCATCCATGAAAACTTCCATGAATTTTTCCACCATATCGTGGAATATAGCTGTCATACACCTTTGAAAAGTCGCAGGTGCATTGCATAGCCCAAAAGGCATGCGTCTATAGGCAAAAGTCCCACTTGGACATGTGAATGTGGTCTTTTCTTGGTCCATTGGGTCTATGGGTATTTGAAAATAACCCGAAAATCCATCTAGAAAGCAATAATAGCTATGGACCGATAGTCTTTCTAACATTTGGTCAATAAAAGGTAGGGGGAAATGGTCTTTTCGAGTGGCATCGTTTAACTTTCGATAATCGATGCACACTCTCCAACCGGTTACCGTTCGTGTCGGGATTAGCTCGTTCTTTTCGTTGGTGATGACTGTCATCCCTCCTTTCTTGGGCACTACTTGGACTGGACTCACCCATGGGCTATCGGAAATGGAGTAAATGATTCCTGCATCTAAAAGTTTGACCACTTCCTTCTTGACTACTTCTTGCATGTTTGGGTTCAACCTTCTTTAGTGTTGTACCACCGGCTTTGTTCCTTCTTCTAGATTGATCTTGTGAGAGCAATAGGATGGGCTTATTCCTTTGATGTCGGTGATGCTCCATGCTATGGCCCGTTTCCGCTTCTTCAACACTTGTATGAGCTCCTCCTTTTCAGACTTGGACAAATCAGAGGATATGATCACTGGCTTTTGATTGCCTTCTTCCAGAAAAGCATACTCCAAATGGTCTGGTAACGTTTTGAGCTCTGTTCGGGGGTTCTGAGTGACGGACTCGCCGAGTGCAGGTAAGGTACTCGGCGAATTGGCGGCTGCATTCACGAATTCTGACTTTTCTTCAGATGTACTCGGCGAGTAGATCGGTCCTACTCGGCGAGTAGGAATGTCAAATTGCTTCATTAGCTCTTCGTACTCTGCTTCTTCCAACAGTCTTTCAATTTCTATTAAATCTTATTCTGGATCAAATGCTTCATCTAAAGCTGTAAACTTGCTGGAATCTTCAGGTATGCCTTCCTCCAATAGTTCGTCAAGCATATCTATTGAGAATGTCGCATCGTCACTGCTTCTAGAATACTTCATAGCTTGGTCCACCCCGAATGTCACTGAATCGTCCCCGACCCGCAGGGTGAGCTTTGAGTCTCTCATGTCTACTATAGCGCTGGCTGTGTTGAGGAAGGGCCTTCCAAGGATGATTGGTACTTGTGGATCCGCCTCCATGTCTAGAATGATAAAGTCGGCAGGAAAGACAAATTTATCCACTTTCACTAGTAAGTCTTCGCATATGCCTCTTGGAAAGGTGATTGTCTTGTTTGCTAAATGTATTGCCATGCGAATTGGCCTTGGCTCCGGGAGGTCCAGCTTCTTAAAGAATGAGTATGGCATAAGGTTCACACTTGCTCCAGAATCAGCTAAGGCATGAATAGCAGCCAAGTTGCCAAATTGGCAAGGTAAAGTTAAGCTCCCCGGATCGCCCTTCTTCTTTGGTAGCTTATTCAGCATCGCAGTGGAGCAGTTCTCATTAAGCACTACCTTCTTCACTTCTTCCATCTTTCTTCTATTAGTGAGAAGTTCCTTAAGGAACTTTGCATACTTGGGCATTTGCATGACAGCTTCTATGAAGGGTATGTTGATTTGAAGAGTCTTGATGTGGTCTAGAAACTTCTGATACTCCTCTTCCTGCTTCTCTTTCTTGGCTCGGGCTGGGTATGGCATTGGAGGCTGGTAAAGCTTTTCAGGAACTTGCTCACAGGTTTTTGATGGTGTACTCGCCGAGTCCGTCGGTCCTACTTGGCGAGTAGAACTGTCAGAGTGTAAATTTTTGTTTTCTGCTGGTTTTTCTGCCTCTTCCTTCTGTGATTTCTTGGATGACTCAGTCGGAATAGGTGCCAGGGGAGTGATTATCTTCCCACTTCTCGTTGTGATAATGTTTATTTGTGCACCTCATGGGTTATTTTCAGTTTTGCTAGGAAGTTCGCCCGGTGATCTTTGGTTGATTTGTTGAGCAAGTTGCCCAAGCTGTGTCTCTATATTGTGAATAGATGCTTGCTGGTTCCTTAGCATGGTCCTTGTTTCTTGAATTGCAGCATCATGGTCACTGTGTCTTTTTTCTGAAGCAGCTACAAATTTTGTGAGCATTTCTTCCAAGCTTGGCTTCCTTTCTTGCACCGGCTCCTCCTTTTGATAGAACCATCTCCCTTTTTGCCTAAACCTTTCCTCCTTGGCTTTCTTGTACTCTTCATAAGGGAGCCAATCTTTCTTTTGTTTGCGCCAGTCTTCATCATATCGGTCTCCACTTGAGTAACATACTTGCGCTTTCTTGTTGCCATTTTCATCTAAATCACAGTCTCTAGTGAGGTGAGTCCCATTGCAGTTTTCACAACCTACCCGAATAGCATGGATTGTTTGATCCATCTTATCCATCCTCCTATCCCTTGTTTTTAGCATAGCCATGACCGCGGATAAGTCTTCGGTAGCTGCATAGGCAGCTCCCCTAGTGACATCATGTCTAGGGTTGTGGTATTCTCTAGAGTGTTTAGAGAATTCTTCAATCAATTCTTTGATCACCGGGGGTGGCTTCTTTGTGAGCGGGCCTTGCGAGTCTAGTAACTGCCTGGTTGTGACGTTGACTCCATCATAGAAGATGGATACTTCTTGCTGGCTGTTGAGGTCATGGTGTGGGCAGTTTCTTAGCAAGCTCTTGTACCTTTCCCAAGCTTCATAGAGAGACTCTCCAGCTTGTTGTTCAAAGTTTGCAATGGCCTTCTTCAATTTGGCTATCTTAGAAGGTGGGCAAAAGTGATCAATGAATTCTTCCTTCATCTTGGCCCACGTAGTGACTGATCCGGGGGGGAGTGACTTGAGCCAGTCTTTTGCAGCACCCTTGAATGTCACTGGAAGCATACGAAGTAGCTGAGTCTCGCGGGGTACATTTGGAACATTGAAGTAATCAGCTACATCATTGACTTCATCCAAATGTTTGTAGGCATCTTCATGGTCTTTTCCATAAAAATGTATTTCCTTAAGTAAAGCTAGGATATGACCCTTTAGCTCGAAGGTAGCAGTCGCGGGAATTGCGGGTTGCACAAGTCTCGGGCCAGTGTCATCTCGCATCCTCTTCTTCCATTCTCCCATGGGGATTTCATCAATGTTAGCCATTGTGACAGCTAACTCTTCCTCGGATTCGGTTTCGTGCTCGTATGTCGGGTCTTCTTCTTCTTCCGTCTCGTACTCGATATCCTCCTTAGCCGGTTCGTTGATTACTAAAGAAGCGCTGGATGCTCCTGATTTGCTGCTCTTCTTTTTCCCAAAAACAGTCTTCAAATTGGACAAGGGTGATTTCTTTGGTGTACTTGATCTCTCCACGTCCTTTCCCTTGTTTCTTTTCAATGCGGTTTCGGGATCTTCAAATGGGGGTACCAGCGGGGTGTTTGATCCTCTGGTCATGAAAGTCCTTAAATAAATAGAATAAAGGCGTAAAAAGAACAAAAAAATTGAACTAAAAATTCGAAATTTTAACTGCTGATTACGCTGCTACTCGCCGAGTAGGTGCGACTACACTCGGCGAGTACCAGTGTATTTTTGAAAAAATTAGAAACTTACTATTAAAGCTAAAACATATACTAAAACCTAATTACTGACTACTAAACTGTAATAAAGTAACTTTTTGCAAGTAAACTCACAAAAAGGATCGAAAAAATTAGGAATTAGATTAATTATTTAGAACCGTTCCCTGGCAACGGCGCCAAAAACTTGATGTGTGTAAAATGCACTTGTTTTATCCCTACTTTTATTAATATATTTAACACACAAAGGCAGTGAACCTGTCTTTTAGTGGTATAGTTTAGTAAGTAAGATGTCGAACTCAGGGAACGGATAATTAAACTAACAACCAATTTTAACTAAAACAATTAATGAAAGTAAAAGGTTTTTATTCTAGTTTTGCAAGACTAGAAACTTAGGCACACTAAATCAACTAAATAGCTAAAGCAACAACTAATTCACCAAATTTGATAAAAATGTTTCTATTTTGGTTCAACCAATTCACTCCTATGGTTATTTGTATTTATGTTAGATTAATTGCTATTGGTTACCAATTATAATAGTTAGGTTCATGTTCATTACTCCTAACCCTTAGACAATTAACTAATTTAAGCAGTGATCAAGTGTTTAAACTAATTAATTCTCTAGATTAATGATTTGGATTAAATAAGATTTGTAGAGGTAAATTAAGTTATTAATTCAATTTACCTCTTGTTTGATGGTTTCTCAAACAAGCTCACACATTAATCTTCTTATTGTCTTATTAATCTTAGTTTCATAATCATTACTTCTAAGCATATGGTTTAGTGTTCACATAGACATATGAGGTAAACAACTAAGAGATGTTCATGCAACCTAATTGTCTTCCAATTAACAGAAAATAATAGTGATTAATGCATAAGGTTCTTTAACAAACTTGATTTAATAAATCACCAATAAACAATCAAACAAAACTAATAATTAAACCATAGGAGTTCCTTGGTATTCCCCAAACAGAAACAAAACGAGTTTAGTTCATAGTTGCAGTAGAAACAAACATAAAAACAAGTTTTGCTAAATCAAACATATTCAATTCCTAAATCTAAGTGGTAGGATTAACCTCGTTGCTTGAATTCTTCAAAAGATTGAAACTTAGGGTTCCTTGGCGTCTTCTGGAGCTCTTAGTCGCAGCTTCACCTTCAAAAATCGCCAGTCGTCCCTTCCCCTTAGATAAAGATTTGATTTTTATAGATATCTTAAAACAGATTGTACTCGGCGAGTATATATGTCTTACTCGCCGAGTAGGTGTATAGTTATCCGTCTTGGATCAGGAATCGTAGCTATCTTCTGGAACATTCACGTGTACTCGCCCAGTAGATGATCTTTTTTCCCTTATTTTCATTCTTTGGTCTTTAACTGCTTCCCTTTGCTCCCTTTTACTTCCAAGCATGTATTCTGAACTAAAAACAAAATTCAAAACATTTTAAGTACCTTTTGTCCATATTGTTCACATAATTAATTAAATATGATTAAAAATATGTGCTAAATAATTAACCAATTATGCTCATATCAAACTTCTTCTTCTACTGTTGTCTTCAGCACAAATAGAGCTTTGCATGCCTTGATCTTCCACTTACGTAGAACACCATTGTTGTCTTCAGCCTCAGGTTGTTTCGTCTCTGATCCCTTCACAATTTCCCATAGATCTTGACCTTGCATGTAGGACATTATACAAGTAGACTATGTGTTGTAATTGTGATGATTAAGTTTCTTCACACCACCGGCCACCTGTAATTCCGCCATGAACCGGAAGCTCTGATACCAGATTGTTAACCTTGGGCCTATTAGACACACACACACACACACTTGCACACAGCAAATTAGGCAAAGCAAAATACAGAGGAAGTTTTGGTTACACACAACTGATGTGTATTATTCTCTGAAGACTTTTAATACAAAAGGAAATTATCACACGCCTTATAGACACTACAAGGAATCAACAAGCTAGGAAACTGAAAATAACTTCTAAACAGTTTTGACTAAGGAAATAACTAAACAGAGAATAAAGAAAAACATAAAATAATAGAAGTGGACCAGGTCTTCTAATGTTTTGAGGTGTTGTACGTTCAATATGGGATACATGTTTGACATTATCTACCGACCATGAAAAGAAAATAAGGCGCCAGACACCCTTTCACGAAGAATACCTGAGATTCAACTTCAAGAACTTACAACGTTGTGTAAAATTAATTGGGAGGAGTTATGGAAGGACCTCGAAAAGGCAGATGAAATCATTAAAATTAAATAAAAATTGGTCACAGGAAATTCGCTACCGACCTGTTATACACTTGACTTGGGAAGGGCGTCGACTAATCTGGAAGATTATGTGTTCTCGAACACAGGCAACGGTTCTAACCCTAGAACCGGATCTAATCCCCATCATACTTCTAAAGTTCTAACATCCACCAATTATTCAAAATCTTGATCCCTCACTAAACCATCTTGATTTCATGTTCATTTAGGGAGTTTATGGTTTCGAATTGGGAGTTTTCATTTCTAGTCAGTTTATTGTCAAGTCCTATGATGCATGGAAACGGCAGCTAGGCTGGCGTACCCGTATCAGAAACTTGGGGGAAACAGATACTTTAGGGAAACGGCTAATAAACGTTTCCTGGACGTATCAGCATATCCAGAAACGTTTTGGGCAAGTTTCCACAAAGTTTCCTAATTTTTTTTATTTTGCATGGGCTTTTATTTAAGTCCAAAGAGGCTAATGGACTAATAATGGGCTATGGTAATCGAGATTACCCTACAACTATCACCGATTGCGGCTTCCAATTTAATTATAATCGACATCGTTTACAGCCAGGTTTACTCGTTTACTGCTTTGCATCAATACCTGTCGACGATCAAGAACTGAACAAGAAAAAATTCACCACTCAGGCACCCACCAATTCAGAAATCGATTATTATCATATGGCTTCTTAAGAACATATTTTGGAATTTCTTATATATATATATATATATATATATATATATATATATATATATATATATATATATATATATATATATATATATATATATATATATATATATGTTTTTTCATATTTTTATATTGCCGTATCTATGCCGTATCCGTATCTTGAATTTTTGAGTTTTGTCGTTTCCCGTTTCCGTTCCGTATCCGTTTCCCATTGCCGTATCCGTTTCCGTGCAACTTAGGTCAAGTCTCTCATGCCGAAATTTTGATAGGATTCTAATTTCCAATTTAAGGGTGTTACGGTTATCAAGACACAACTATGGAAAATGAGATAACATTGTGGGCCATTCCAAACTCAACATGGAAATTAATTATAAACACAAACTCAACGTGCTTTCTGAATGCTAATGATACAGACTTGGTGAAGGTGCATGGCCACTCAATTCAGAATACTTTTTTTAGGTGGAGGGTGTTGCCGGTGAATAACATATTGGCCACAACTTCTCTGTTCATATTCAAGTCTTAACACAACAAGCATTAAAGGAAAATTACATAATCTTTTGCGAAAAGAAAAGAAATTATAACAAATCTTTATAAAACAAACTTGGGTACTCAAATTAAAGTAGTGTTTATTAAGGAAAGGGGTCGCTTAACACTACAAGAAAATTTCAATTTAGCTACGGAAAAATTCCATAGCAAAAACATGAAATTCCGTAGCTAAATTCAAATAACTACAGAATTTGCTACGTAAATTTTCAATTAGACTCCGTAGTTTTATTTCTTGTAGCAAACTGTTTAGCTATGAAATTATAATTCCGTAGCAATTTTGTTATGATATTTTTTACGACATCTATCTGTTGCAATTTGAGTTCCATAGCAAATTCCGTAGCATTTTTCCATAGCAAATTCTGTAGCAAGTTTTCTGTAACGAATTCCATAACAATGTTTTCGTAGCATATCCCATAGCTATTTTTCCGTAGCTAATATCGTAGCGATTTTCCATAGCCAATTCCGTAACAATTTTTCCGTAGCAATTTTCGTAGTAATTTTTCTGTTGCAAATTCTGTAGCAATTTTTCCATCGCTAATTCCATAGCAATTGTCCCGTAGTTAATTCTGTAGCAATTATTTCATAGCTAATTTCATAGAAATTATTTTGTAGCCAATTCCGTAGCAGTTTTTCTATTGCAAATTCCGTAGCAATTGTTTAGTACCATTATTTTATAAAATTCGGTTATTGAATTCAACTATTTATATCAATTTATAAATAAACAATTAATATAAAACCAAAAGTAGTATTTCTATAGAAACTATAATAATATCCAATACATCAAAATGCTACAAATTAAACATAAAATGTTATCTAATACATAATGTTATCAGTAAGCAACCTGGAAGGCATAATAAAATCCAACACCAAATTGACCAATCAAATTGTTGTCTAAACCATCATCTTTGCTATTCTTTCAAGTACAACCGTTAGTTCAAGTATATTATTTATAATTCTCATAATAAAATATTTATATATGTTAATAAAATCATCTACCTTGTATGGAAATTAATAATTTTTCATTTAAATTTTCAATTAAGATAAGCTCAGACGGTCTGGTTGGTCCATCAAGCGGTGTTGCACTCCTTCCTAAGCCTCTCTCTTTCTTCAAGTTCTTGTTCTCTTTTCCTCTGCCTTTCAGCTATTTCATCCAACTTCGCCTTCCGTTTAGCCTCCTCTTTCTTGCGCCTTTCAGCCTCTGTAATCCCAAACAAACCAAGTGTGTCGATAAACAAAAATAGATATTTATTTTTTTCAGCTTTACATAAACTAAATTTTTAGACCTAAATGATATTTTTATGCAATTTTGGTCCCAAAAACAATTTTATTGCAATTTCAGTCTTTAATGGCGCTCTTTTTAACGTATTTGAGGTTTTTGTAATGTTTATTTGTTTAGTATTAAATATTTTTGCAATTTTAGGCCCAAAAAGCAAATTTGGTCCTTATTTGAGGTTCTTGTAACAAGTATGGTCCTTGTCCAAAGTAAAAGGGCTCTTTTGGGCCCCTAAGTTAAGTTAATTAGAATGTTTCCAATTTTGGTCATTTTACTTGAAAAGGAAGGGACGAGCCAAAATTAAAAAATATAATTTACAAAAAGAAAAAGTAACCTTCACGTTTGCGGGCTTCTTCTTCCTCACGAAGCTTGTTGAGCCTTTCTTTTTCAGTCTTCAAATAAAACAACATT
The DNA here is from genome assembly GCF_002870075.4 of Lactuca sativa. Taxonomy (NCBI): domain Eukaryota; kingdom Viridiplantae; phylum Streptophyta; class Magnoliopsida; order Asterales; family Asteraceae; genus Lactuca; species Lactuca sativa. The sequence goes on along the minus strand of NC_056628.2, from coordinate 58,072,365 downwards.
TTCCTTTTTAGGTCCCTTTCCTCTTTTTGTGCCTTGAGGATTTGGCCAAGTCTTTCCTCTCTCTCTCAGCTCTCATTCTATCATACTCTGCCTTTTGTCTGCTCACAACTTTTTCCTCAAGTTCCATCTATGCACATACATGAGTATTTTATAAGAAAATATGACAAGATATTACATACAAATTACAATAAAAAATACAATACAGACCTTATGTTCCATAACACGAGCAAGTCTATACTTCTCCTTCAGATCTCCTTCATGACACTCTCTGCTCAGTTCAACCTCAAGCTGCATGCAAAAAAAAATAGCAAGTAAACTTGGGCATTTACATCTTTTTTTTATTTTACAAAGTAAGTAGATTACCTGTTGTTCGTGTTCATGGCGGAGTTTCTCTTCAGCCAAAGTGCCAAACATCTTTGGAAAGAAGCTTCAATAAGAGGTGCAGCCTCTTCCCTTTTGGCTCTTTCAAAATGATCCATGGTCTTGATTAGTTTTTGCATCTTCTTTTCCATTTCTTGCCTCTCTCTAACTTGCTCCTGTATTGCCAACTCCATCAAGGATTTCTTTGTCACCTTCTCCTAGAATGTCACAACATAAACAACCAACAATCATCTGCATGAAAAAAGGACCAATCTTTCTTCTTTTCTTTTACTTTACTTACCCTTGCAGTGTGTCGGATTCAAAACCCTTGGGAAAAACAAAAGTAGACAATATAAGTATAAATAAATTAAAAAAAAAAGAGAGAGAATCAACAAAATTATGCAAATTAGACTCATCAGGTCACCAAGTATAATTGCACCTTCATGTGGTCAACTTTCATAGCAATGAAATTATGCCGGACAAAATCAACATAGATCCTCTCTACAGCTGAGAAGTCAAAGAAAGGAACCATTTTTGATAAAGTCTCAACTTTCATTGTTTGGTACACTTAGGACACCTGATATGGAAATTCAAATTATTAGGCAGGCTTCAACCTATTTATTTGTCAAACAAGAAATTAATCATACCTGTTGTAGGAGTCTTAAGGTTGCTACTTTTTCCAAAGCAGGAATGTACTGAGAAAGCGGCACTTCTGGTACAGAAGATGTTGAAGATATTTTTCCAGAGATTGTACTATTGATGCCAAATCCAAATGCAGAAATTTTATTTTCTAGAAGATGATACAGATCCTTCACTTCTTGAGTTACATATGTCATCACCTCTTTAGAAACCTAAAAAACAAAAATCATGTTACATACTCTGTTCTGTTTCTCGGATTCAACTCTTGAACAAGATTTATCAAACAAATTATACTAGAACATCGCCGAAGAAATTACAAATTATATCGTTATAACGACAACTAAGTATGCAGAATTCAATTCTTATTCAATGTGCTTTGAATAAAAAATCGATTGTTTAACAACTTTAACACCAATCCGATGTAAAATCCTAAGTCAATTGGCTTATTGGACTACAATTGAAGTGTGTGTGTGTGTGTGAGAGAGAGAGAGAGAGAGTACGATTTTAGGTTGAGGGAGGTGAGAATTGAACGGTTGCTAGACTGGATCTCACGGACGTCCCTTCCTTCCGCCATTTGATTGAACCGTTTCTCATTTGAGATCAACAACCTCACTACACAATCACATGTCGCCGTTTCCTTTAAGATCCCTAATTACACTGCCGATGTCTGAGATGTTCGGATCAACTTCGCCACCGAGGTCATAGATACTCCTTTCATGCGTGATCGCCTTATGCTGCTTCCAAATGTGAAAATGTGATACGTATGATATGATTTGGGGAAAATTATGTTGCTTCCACCGAAGTCAAACAGAGAAAACGAAGGAACACGGAATGGGGTTAATGTGATGATTTGGGGAAAAGTAGCTTAAGTAAAAGTAAATAATGAAACGTAATATATATAGTTTTTATTTAGGTAATTAAGAGAAAATCATAATTTAAAGATATCATTTTCTTCTTTTATTTTAAGATTTTTACTAGTTTCCATTTAAAATAATTTTATATATTTTGCTACGGGAAATATATTAGGTAGCTATTTAACTACGGAATAATTCGTAGAGAAATAGCCACAGATTTTGATTTCATAGTTATTTTGCAAATTCCGAAACCGGTCGTATTGACACATAACTACGATTAATCTTTTTGTCACAAATTTCATGGTAGATTAACTACAAAATTTTATTGTGTAGCAAATTTTCATAGCAAAATAACTACGGATTTCAATTTTGTAGCTAACTAGCTACAAATTTTGATTCTGTAGCGAATTTTCTAGCCAGGTAGCTACGAATATGAATTCTATAATAAGTTCCATAACGAACTAGTTACAACCAAAAATTATGTAGCATATTTTATAGTAAAATAGCTACGAGTTTCAATTTCGTAACAAATATTCATGATTTAGCTACGAAATGCAATTCCGTAGCAATTTTCGTAGCAAATTAGCTACGACCAACCATTTTGTAGCATATTTCATAGTAGAATAGCGACGGATCTTAATTCCGTAGAAACTTTATGTAGCTATTTAGGATTTAGCTATGGAATGCAATTTTGTAACCGTTTAGGTAGCATTATAGCTACGACAAGCCATTTCGTAGCATATTCCGTACTAAAATTGCTACGGATTTTGATTCCGTAAAAATTTTCCGTAGCTATTCATGATTTTTCTTGTAGTGTAAGTAAGCACGCCACTTGTCAATAAACGCTAACTCGTCTGGATTCAATCTTGGAAGTTCACGAACTTGAAGGCTGTTGATTATCTGTGTAGTCTCGCCAAGAAGTTGGGCTGCAGCTTGGACACTCGCCTCCCTTTTTTCTATGGCATTTTGATGGCATTTCATTGCAATGACTTGAGGTAAGTTGGTGAGACAAGCAGCGAATATATCAGCGATCATTGATGATAACTCTGCAAATAGTTCCTCTTGGCTAATCTCGTCAATGTTCTCGTGGTATGAGAGCAGGATTGTTTCGGTGATACGATACATTGAATTGGCACAAATAAACTTGTATATGGAATTATCATCTTGGCTTTCCACCTCATTGGCCTTGTTCTTAGCTGTATCCCTTAACCATTGAAGAATATATCCCGGTGTATTCACTTTAGGCTTATGTTTTGGTAGCTTGTGTCCTAACCACTTGTGGTAGACTTCAACTTCTACCCACAAAGTTTTAGCCGCCTTTTGAATGCTTACATGATTATCAGTAGCATTCAGGCATTCTTCCACAAGTCTGACATATACAAGACCTTCACTCACACCACTCACCAACCAATCGACTTTGTTCTTTTGGATGTTCGGAAGAGACATGGCGATGGATGTGAGAGTTACCAATGACAAACTCCAACAATTCAGATATTCTTCCGAAAGTAAAGGTTGAACACGATGGCTGTCAAACTTTTCAACTCCATCAAAACCTCTGGATTCTGCTAGAAGCTTCATAAGATTTTTGGGTTGCCGTTTTTCTGCCTTTTGGATTAAGTGATTCACAGATTTTAACATGCCTTTCAATGTTCTGTTAGCAAACTCGATGTCGTCTTGCAGTTGCAAAACATACCCGCTAAGATGCCTCTCAGGCTTTTCTCTCGGCACGGTGCAAAACATGGCTTTTAACCACTTCCAACAACGGATACAATAAAAGACACATATCACAACGAAAAATGTAACCACTGCTATGATCTTGCATGCTACCACGACTGTCATCTGAAATCCTATACAAATATTGAGAATTATGATTTTGAGGTTAACCATGACAATCTTGCAATTGCGGCTACTAGATGGGAATGGTATGCTACTCTGTTTCCAATCATATAGCTTCTCAGTCCAGTAGCTTTCTACTTTAGTGATCTTGATATGGTTCTGAAACCGTTTCATGGACACCTTAAAGATAAAGGCTGAAAAACATCTAGAAAGTGGGGAAATTGTACCCACTATGATTCCAAAAAACTGTATTATGAGAATCACTGGCATTGACCACTTATAATCCGACTTATAGTCCCATAGATTTTCAACATAAAAAAGTAAAAGAAGAATGTGTAAGACAACGCTTGAAGCACATATTACCGCTGAAGCAGAGGTTGTAACAGAGCAAGTTACCATGAATTGGGAGCTTCCAGTTCCTGCCATGATCCAGTAATATCTCACATGCTGCTTTAGCATCTCAACAGTTAATTCTCCTTCTTGTTGCAAATATTGATCGTTTATAGCTTTATCATGAGTGGCTTGGTATTTTGATTCTAGAATCTGTTTGGACTTCAGAATTGCTAGAGCTGAACATACATATATTGTGAGCAACATGAGTAACATACCCACATAAATGGCTGCTGTAAATCTGTTGTGTCTATCAGGTACGTAGGATGGTAAACTTTTCACATAACCATGAAGGTCAAACCCCGCACCATCATCTACTACATGATAGAAGAGAGCTCCGGTGTTTAGTTGAATGCAAATATTCACAACCAAGGTAATCACGAGAACAGCCAAAGATATGACGTTTGGGATAAGTTCCTTGCTATCCATGGTTGCTAGAGAAGGCAATAAATTACTCATCATGGTGCACATAAAGCCCAAGCTTCCAAGCTTTGTAGCCTGGTCCATGTAACTTGGCATTAGAGTAGATAGATCCATGGGCAGCTTTATTGCAACAGCTATCACAGTGAGAGAAGCAGAGTTCAGAGTGAAGTATTTACACGGAAACCATAGCGTTTTCCTCCGGAAACCATGTAATAAATCAGCCACCATTGCAATGATACAAAACAGAGATGCTAATGCGATATACATCCCAATCCATGGCATAGGTTTGCTGTACCTGTTTTGCTGATCCCCTTGGTATGATGAAATCCACAAGTGAGCCAGGTATTGTGCTGTATTATTGTTCCACGACGCAACACTGTCCACAAGTTTCAGATAATCGTCAGAGTTGTAACTCATGATTATGTTAGTTCAAGGGAGAGGAAGTGGTGGTATGCGATATGTCACATGGGGTGTAAGGAGATGCAAAGTGGAGAATTTGTGTTGCTTTTCTGAATCCTGTGGAAAAAAAAAAAAAAAGCTTCATGAAACTTCCAAATTATTGCGGGAAAAGGCTTTTAAAAGCCGTGTTATCAGGAGAAAGGGCCCATTTGAAATTCATTTTTACTATAATAAAAATTATGAATTATTCTTTATAATTGCAAGGAAAGTAAGGTAGCGTTTTTTATTTGTCACAGATTTGTGCAGTCTTTTTTGTCTGTGTCGTGCAGATCACACGCGGACTCTTTGTTTTTTTGAAGACTGCAAACCTAAAAATGTTTGCGCGTCTTTTGTTAACGCAGATGTAGACCAGAGTCTTCTAACATCTTTATAAATCTTCTAACCTAAAAAAACATATATATCTTTAATTTTTTTTTCTAATTTATAAATTTTCTAACTTTACTAATTATAAACAATTTGAAAAAAAAAATTACAAAACTTAAAAAAAAAAAAAAAAAACCTTTCGACGTTACAAACATGATATTTTTGACAAATTTATAAATAAATTAAGATTTATTACAATAATAGTCGTCGAAGTTGTTTAAATAAATATGAAAAAAATCATAATGTATTCTTATATTTTTTTTGCCAAATTTTATAAAACATTATTTAATACAGTATCGTCAATTTCTCGAGAAAATATTTATGATACGTTTTTAATGGATTTAATTAAAAAAATCGAAGTTTATTTCCATCGATTTATGTATCAAATTCTTTGATCAATAATTATAATGTTTAGTGATAACTTTGCAACAAAAGTTGTTGGATTTTATCAATATAAATATAAGGGCACATCTATTCACTATTGAGTGGACCTGGACTTTGAGAGTGGACCGAAGATAGACTTTTGAACACAAAATTGAAAATTCATGTTATTGATTGCTTTAACTTTTTTGTTTTGTTTTTCATTAGTTTTTAAAATTCTATTAAATATGGCCAAAATAAACAAACACCCATATTATATATATATATATATATATATATATATATATATATATATATATATAGAGAGAGAGAGAGAGAGAGCTAGGTTCAAATGTCGATTGACATCTATTGTGTGAACATATTCTTCTGAAACTAAAGGAGGGACACGATGGCTTTCAAACTTTCCAACCCCTTCAAAGCCTCTAGATTCCGCAAGAAGCTTCATAAGATTGTTAGGTTGTTGTTTTTCAGCCTTTTGGATCAAAAGGTTCACAGATTTTAAAATGCCTTTCAATGTTCTCTCAGCAAACTCTATATCCTCTTGAAGTTGTAAAACGTAGCAACTAAGATTTTCATTTCCTTCTTGTAATTGCTCAGGATTTTGTACCAACACAACGCTCGACGCCTTAAACATGGCCTTTAACCGCTTCCAAAATTGGAAACAATACAAGACACATATCACAGAGAAAATTGGAATCAAATCTATCATTTTACATGCTACTACCACTGTCTTCTGAAATCCTATACAAATGTTGAGAACAAGAATTTGTAAATATGGGAATGGTGTGCTACTCAGTTTCCAATCATACAACTTTTGAGTCCAGTAGCTTTCTACTTTAAAGACCTTGATATTGTTCCAAATCCATTTTACCGACAACTTAAAGCTTAAAACTGCAAAACATCTAGAAAGTGGGGCAATTGTACCCACAATGACTCCAATAAACTGTATAATGAAAATCACTGACATCGACCACTTATAATCCGACTTATAATCTGTTAGAGATCTAATATTGGAAACCATAATAACAATATGTAAGATGGTGCTAAAAGCACATATTACCCCAGAAGCAGCGGTTGTAGCAGAACAAGCTGTCATGAATTGGGGGCTTCCGGTTCTTGCCATGATCCAGTAGTTGCTCACATGCTTCTTTAGCTTCTCAACAGTTAATTGTCCTTGTTGCTGAAGCTCTTGATGATCTTTTATAGCTTTTTCATGAGCTTCATGGTATTTCGATTCCAGAATTTGCTTTGACTTTAGAATGGCTATAGATGAACATGCAAATATTATCAGCAACATGAGTAGCATACCCGCATAAATAGTTGCTATCAAACCATTGCCTTCTAAACGTGAGAAAGATGGGGAGATTTCTTTATAATGAAGGTGAAAATAGTAGGGATCGCTACTTTCATGATATGATAGAACTCCGGTGTTTATTTGAATGCAGACATTCCCAACCAAGGTCAGTACAAGAACACCTAAAGCCATCATGTTTGTGACAAGCTCCTTGTTGTCCATGGATGCAAGAGAAGGCAATAAATTAACCATCATGGTGCACATAAAGCCTAGGCTTCCAAGCTTTGCAGCCTGGTCAACATAGCCTGGCATTAGATTAGTTAGATCCATGGGTAGCTTTATTGCAACAGCTATCACAGTGAGAGAAGCAGCATTCACAGTGAAATATTTACACGGAAACCATAGCTTTCTGTTCTTCATACCGTGTAATAGATCAGCCGCCATTGCAAGGATGCAGAATAGAGATGCTACTGCGATATACATCCCAATCAATGGCATAGGTGAACTGTACCTTTCTTGATCGTCCAACTTCGCTTTTAATGCATAGGCCCATTCCAATTGTCGTTGATCATAATCACAAGGTGGGGAGAATTGGTGGCGAAAACTCATGATTATGTTCCTTCACAGGAAAGGAGATGGTTTTATGAGATGCAAATCTTGGATTTCTCTTGCCAAAGACTTAAAAACTAATATATCTTTGGTCGAATGCAATATATGAAATTAAGAGTTTAAATAGCAAATAAGGGCTCAAGTTTCATCTGTGAAACTTCATCCCACAAATGAAAATCTCACCATATAATATATATACAAAGAATGAACCCCTTCAGAAAAGTTAACCATGTGATGGAACACTTCAAAGAGAAGAAGTTGACAGTGACTTTCTTTGACTTATGCATGCCACACATATGTTAGATAACGGTTCATATTTTTCATCCGTCCCTTGATCCCACCAATGAAAATCTCACCATACAAAGAATGACCCGTCAAAGAAGTTAACCATGTGATGGAACACTTCAAAAAGAAGAAGTTGCGAGTGACTTCGCTCAACGCATGCATGCCACACATATGTTATATATTTCGGGACTATATATATATATATATATATATATATATATATATATATATATATATATATATATATATATATATATATAGAGAGAGAGAGAGAGAGAGAGAGAGAGAGAGAGAGAGTTAGGTTATTATGTTCTAACTATCTATTTGTGCATGTAAGATTAATTCTGTACCAATCATTTTAATTATTTTAAGAAAATAATTAATGCATATTACATGTTGAAGATATTATGAGTATTAATTAAACTTTCAGCATTTAATATGCATTAATTACTTTCTTAAAATAACTAAAATGATTGGTCCAAAATCAATCATATATGCACACAATAGATGCTAGAAACAATTGAACCTAACTCTCTCTCTCTCTCTATATATATATATATATATATATATATATATATATATATATATATATATATATATATATATATATGTAACATCCCAAAATTCAAGGCTAAAAATTTCGTTTTTAATTAGGTTATTACATAAAACCCAAGTGACAATAATCAAAGCATTTTATCATAAAAGCGTATCAGAGTGTAATCCCAACGATCTCATGTGCGGAAAACATAGTGTGATGCGCTGCGATCGAACCGGCTCCTTTCCTTTGAAAACAAAGCACCTGAAACCAAAACTATAAACCGTAAGCACGAACCTTAGTGAGTTCCCCCATCATACCACATACCACATAGTACCATTGGTATCTTTCAACCGGTATCTGTCATCGGTATCTTTCAACCGGTAACCGGGGACTATTTCACCCCTACCACCATCACATAACAATATATCATAAACATACTGATCACATACTAACATCATAACATACTGATCACATACTAACATCATAACATAATGATCACATACCAACATATCATAAACAAATAGATAAGCATTGCATGGGTTCTGTATACCCCTTCGGTATCTTTCAACCGGTATTTGTCATCGGTATCTTTCAACCGGTATCTGTCATCGGTGTCTTTCAACCGGTAACCGTCATCGGTATCTTTCAACCGGTAATCGGGGACTATTTCACCCCCTACCACTATCACATAATAACATATTGGCTCCATGATAACATAACATAAACATACGGAATCACATAATGGCATATCATAACCATACTGGTCACTTAATAGCATATCATACATGGGTTCTGTCTATCCCTTCAGTATCTTTCAACCGGTAACTGCCTTTGGTATCTTTCAACCGGTAATCGGGGACTATTTCACCCCCTACCACTATCACATAATAACATTTATGATCATAGTGCTAGGCATGCACGGGTACTATCTACCCCTTCAGTATCTTTCAACCGGTAACTATGGGCTATATCAGCCCTACCACTACTAACACATATGTCATAGCATCCTAGCACATAAAGCATATCAGATAACAACACACCAGATAATTATCACAAAGACAATCATCTAACAAATAAATCTTATTAGTGGGTCGGCATTGTGGCCGTAGACCCACTCCTACTGGAAGGTAACTCACCTCGCACTGCTGAAGTCCCGAAGACTCAACCCCACACTGCTGACGTCCCGCAGACTCAACCCCAGCTGCTGGATGACAGATTCTCGGTCTGTCAATATCAAAACATTACCCAATTAATAATTGGGTTCCACTTCATAACCATGAGTACATGCTTTGGGTAATTACCACATTACCCCTATCTTGGCTTATTCAAGCCCAAAGCCCAATCTAAAGGTCTAAAAGTCCAACTATGGCTCAAAGCCCAACATATGGCCCAATTTTCCAAATTGGGCCAAAACCCCTTACATGAATTTATTCTAAGGCCCAACATCACATATAATCATTAAGGCCCAGACTATGGCCCATCTATGGCCCAATTTTCCAAATTGGGCCTAACTCCTCAAGCCCATTAATTATTCTAGTCCAATTGCTTAACTTTGGATGGCCCAATAATAATCCAATCATGAAGGCCCAATAATAAACCCAAGTGAAATTAGGGTTTTCACATAAAATGATGATTAGGGTTAAGTGTTTCTCACTTAACCCATTAAGGACCTAATCCATTAAGTCCATCATTCTTTTAAATAAGTCATATGGTGTGATTAGGCTTAATCACACAATTCCATTCCAATGGCCCAAAAGTGGGTCCCAATAAGTCCAATCCCATAAATCCAATATTAGGGTTTTCTAAACCCTAATTAGGGTTTCCAACCCCATCTTAGCCCAATAGGCCCAAAACCAAGTCCTTAAGCCCATTAGGGTTTTCTTTAGGCTAATTAGGGTTTATTACACCCATTAGTCACATGTTTGGGCTTTTGGGTCCATTAAGCATAATTGGGCCCATTAGGGTTCATTAAGCCCATTAAGCCTCATTGGGACCATTAGGGTTTCTTGGTCCCTTGTCCAATCATCCAAACGAGTCCAAACACCATTAAAGCACACCGCCACCTGACATGGCGGCCGGTGGCGGCAGCCACCACCTCACTGTGGTGGTTTCGAATTCCTTTCTCATTATTCCATTTTTTTGTTACAATGTACAATACGAAACCCCAAAGAACACACACACTAATACAACACACATACACACGCACAACCACCTTGTGGTGGCCGGCGGTGGTAGATGGTGGCAGCCACCACCTCACGGTGGTGGTGGTGGCTTTTCCGGCTAATTAAACCCACTCACATACACCTCTCGTCTTATAGCAGCAAAACCTAGCACACACAACCCACTTTGAACACAAAAACGCACCCCATTGGCAATCTTGAGGCGGCAGGAATGGAAAGGCGGCGATGAATGCCGTTCTACAACGGTGTTGATGACGGCAGCCACCATGGTTGGCTGCCATGGTGGTCTTCATGCGTTTTCCAGCCAATATCTCCCACACACGGCTTAAAGTCGATACACCCACTGCATGAGATACAACACAAAGAAGCCACCCGAAAGAGCTTCCCTCGCTGTGGCGGCGGCACCGAAAACATAGCAGAACCACCGCATGGAACGACGACGGTAGCAACAGCGAGCGACTGCTGCGAAGTCACATCAAGAGAAAGGGCAGTTGAGGCGTCGAAGACCACCATGAACGACTACGAACGGAGACAGAACAGAAGGAGAAGAAGAAAGGTAGAGGTGTGGCGGCAACGGTCATCGACTTCTCTCCCTCGCCGGTAGCAGAACGGAGATAGCAGCGCTTCGACCGGTGGTTCCCGACTCCGACGACAATGGCGGCTGGACACGAGGTTGGCCGCTGGAAGATCACCCAGCGGCTGCTCCTTAGGTTTAGGGTTTCAGCGTGTAGCGGGTTTATATATCCCGCATCATCCAAACTTCCTCCCATGTTTACACAAACAGTCCCTCTTTCCCCATTTTCTTTCAAAACAGACCCAAGATTTACCTTTTTAACCCCTGATTCCATAAATCTTCACAATATAAATCCGGAATTTACATTTTATCCCTTGCTTCCATAATTCCCTTCATATTGAGTCCTAATTGTTACCAAGCAGCCCCTGTCTTCAATATTACTTACAATTTAAGTCCAAATTTTACACTTTAATCCCCGCCTTCTAAAATTATGACAGTTAACTCCTCGAGACCATCACCTTGCTATATAATTATTTATTTTAGGGATTCAATTCATTCGTTAATTTATTTATTTATTAAATAAATAAACGGAGTGTTACAATATATATATATATATATATATATATATATATATATATACATATATATATAGAGAGAGAGAGGGGGGGGGAAGCGTTCAATCAAGAACATTTCTTATCGCGAGAACATTTGAGAACAAATTTGGACCACACAATTTTTTAATTAAAATTATAAAATAATATTTATATAAATCAAAAAATAGTTACAAACAATTAAAAAACTCACTAACTAACACCACTCACCACCCACCACTACCACCCGCCATCACCACTCATTACTAACCACCACCACCAACCACCACCCACCACCCATCATTACCAACCACCAACAACAACAACAACAACCACCACCCGCCACCACCACCACCATCACCACCCAACCACCACCACCCGTCGCCACCACCCATCATAACCGCCTGCCACCACACCCAACAACCACTACCTACCACCCATAACTACCCACCACCACCAACCACTACCCACCACCCGCCACCACCACACACCACCACCAACCACCACCCACCCACCACCACTGCCCACACCCACCCACCACCCACCAAAACCACCACCCATCACTATCACCACCAATTGCAACCACCCACCCACCACCACCAATCACCACACACCACCACCACCCCGCCTCCACCACCTGTCGCCATCACCCCACCCCCACCTACAAAGATTTGTTATTGTGTTTTTGATTCATTAGTTTTTCTCGTGTATATAATAACATGTGATTATATGTATCGAGTCACATGTGATTATATGTATCGAATCATATATGATTTATATGTTATTAAATACATATAATCACATGTGATTAAATACACGTGAAAAACTAGTGAATCAAGAATTCAAAAATGAATATTGTTCATGTAAATCATATGTGATTAGATACATATAATTACACGTGATTATATGTATTTAATAAAATATTATTTACGTGGGCCGTATTATTTTCGTGTTTTCGATTTAATAATTGGCATCATGTATTAAATCACATGTGATTATATGTATTTAATCACATATGATTTACATGGACAATATTTGTTTTCACTTGTCAATAATTGTTCTTGTGTATTTAATCACATGTGATTATATTTATTTAATCACATATGATTCGTATGGAAAATATTTATTCTTGTGTCGATTCAATAATTGTTCTAATATATTTAATCACATATGATTATATGTATTTAATCACATATGATTTATGTGGACAAGATTCATTATTTCTTTCTCAGTTCAATAGTTGTACTCATGTACTTAATCACATGTGATTATATGTATCAAATCACATATGATTTATATTGATAATATTCATGATTCAATATTTTTTCTTATGTATTTAATCATATGTGATTTTATGTATTAATCACATATGATTAATGTGGAAAAAGAAAAACTATTTAATCAAAAAGGCGAAAATAAATCTTGTGTACAAAAATCATATGTGACTAAATTTACAAGAACAACTATTGAACAAGAATGTGAAAATGACTATTATCCATATAAATCATATCTAATTAGATACATATAATTTCATGTAATTAAGCACACAAGAACAACAACTGAATCGAGAACGCGAAAATAAATATTTTCCACATAAATTCTATGTGATTAGATACATATAATCACATGTAATTATATGCATTTAATCACATATGATATATATGGACGATATTTATCTTTGTGTTCTCGATTCAATAGTTGTTCTTGTGTATATAATCATATGTGATTATATGTATCTAATCACATATGATTTATATAGACATCATTATTCTTTATCCGTATAAATCATATGTGACTAGATACATATAATCACATATGATTATATGTATTTAATCACATATGATTATAGTGGACAAAGAACAATTAATGAATCGAGAATGTAACAATGAATCTCATCCACATAAATCATATATGATTGGATACATATAATCACAAGTGATTATATGTATTTAATCAGATACGATTTATGTAGACAATATTTATTTTTGCGGTTTCGACTGAATAATTGCTTTTGTGTAATTAATGACATGTGGTTATATGTATATAATCACATATGATTTGAGGTGGACAAGATTTATTTTTTCCTTCTCGATTCAATAGTTGTGCTCATATACTTAATCACATACGATTATACATATAATCACATGTAATAAAATACATGACAACAACTATTGAATCGACAAAGCAAAAATGAATTATGTCCACATAAATCATATGTTAGATTCATATAATCACATGTGATTATATATATTTAATCACATATGATTAATTTGGATAAAGATTTGTTTTCGCGTTCTTCGTTCTTGGTATGACCGGCGGCAACAGCACGACGGCATCAACTACGGATGGTGACAGAAAGAAGGAGAAGAAGAGGCACGGAGGAAGGAAAATGCAACAGCAGCGGTAGTATCGGCCTTAAGGCCCGTCGTCAGTGGTTAGTTGGGACCTCAACAATGGTGGTGGCGACAGAAGAAGATGCAAAGAGGTGGCGGCTTCCACCGAAAATAGCATCAGCAACACCCCGAGGGTGAGTTCCTTCCGATCTCCCGCCACCATGACGTCCAAAGGTGACTTTGTCTTCAACGGATTGGCACAGCGGTGGCTCGGAAACATGAGAGGAATGGAGTAGTGGTGCGGCGTCGGAATGAGGAAGTTAAGATGGCGGCAGGGAGGAATGATTTGGGTTAGGGTTACATGGGCTCTCCATTCGACGGTATGGGGGCATCGAGTCTTAAATCCTGTCTTCATGCAACCTATAATGAAAATGGCAGAACTAGTCCCTCCCATTCCCAAACGCTTCAAACAAAGTCCAATATTTACCATCTATACCATGCCTTCTGAATTTCCTTTCAAACCAAGTCCGAAATTTACCAAACAGCCCTCCATTTTCAAAATCCATTCATGATAAGTCCAAATGATACCAAACACCCCTGACTACCAAAAATCTTTACAAAATAAGTTCGAAATTGCATGTAACGCCCTGTTCCTAGTGCGCATTTAAAGTATTATTTTTCCTTCTTATTTCAGAAGCTACTCGACGAGTCAGCGGCCCTAACTCGTCGAGTAGCAGCAGGTCAGCATGTGAAGTTGGCGTGGCGACTCGGCGAGTCCGCCAGTCTGGATGAAGCCCTAATTTTCAGGGTGTGTACCATATTTAAACACCATTATAGCCCCAAACCAGCCTCCTTCACCTCTCAGAGACTTATTCCCGAAACCCTAGCCTCCTTGAAGTGTGTGTGAGTGATCTTTTCCCTTGTGAAGGAATCTTGGTGCATTGTTGAGCAAGAAGAAGAAGGAGAAGGTGGAAGAACTCAAGGAAGAAGAAGTAGATCCAGATTATACTCCTCTTTGGCCATCCTTTCTGGTAATAAAGCTTTCATCTTGGTTATTGTACTGCTAGATCTAGTTTGTCCCCAAATTGATGGTTTTGAGCTCAAAAACCCCAAATCCCTAGTGATGAAGCTTTGTAATCAAGCCATATCACGGATCTAGCCTCTCTTGAGTTCCAGGAGCTCAAGAAGGCCACCTTTTGGCAGCCATGGCTTTGTTCTAGTCAAGTAACCCCCATAATAGCCAAGTTTGAGTGTTATTGTTTCATTGCATCATAGATACACGTAAAGTTAGCAACTTTACGTGTTCAGATAGTCCTAGAAACCCTGATCTATGAATTGGATACAATAAAACTGATTAGAATCGACTGAATAGAAACTACATGCAAAGGACTCGGCGAGTCGTTCTTCTGACTCGGCGAGTCAGGTCACGAGTCTTAGATTCCCTGTTCAGTAGTAGCGAGTATGTTTAGTGAGTGGAGTAAATACTCAGTGAGTTAAGACATGGATCTGAGTCTAGAGGGACTCGGCGAGTCTACGCCCTGACTCGGCGAGTCCAAGGCAATCTCCTTACCCGTAAGAACAGACTCGACGAGTTGTTCATACAACTCGGCGAGTCACAGACTGGACGTGTTCTTACGTTGAAGGTGAACTCGACGAGTTGATCATACAACTCGGCGAGTCGGATGAAGGTTGGTAGGATATCAGTAAAGAAGGAGAACTTGTCGAGTTTTGGTTAAACTCGACGAGTAGAGTCGGGAAGGGGAGTAGAAGGAAAGATAGGGACTCGATGAGTTGGCGGCCCAACTTGGCGAGTCAAGTCAATGGATTGTTGACTTTGACCAGGGGGTAAAATAGTTATTTTACCTTAAGATTAGTTATTAGTGTTTGATTAAGTGTCTTTTGGGAATTGTAGCCGGGGAGTTACCGGAGCAGCAATCAGACAGTTCCCGAGCAGCATTTCAGCAGCCAGCCTTACGAGGTGAGTTTCCTTCGAGTAGGAACGGGTCTACGGCCATAATGTCGGTCCGTTTAGTTAGCAATAGTTTAAGTTTTGGTATGTGGTAGTTTGGGGGAGCTCACTAAGCTTCGTGCTTACCGTTTAAGTTTTGGTTTCAGGTACTCCAACTAGCAAAGGGAAGGGCTCGGGATGATAGCATGGCACACACACCACAATTTAGCCAGGGAGATTGACTCTGATATTTTGATATGATCTTGACACTAGTTTTGATTTGATAGTTTAGTATGACATTTGAGATACACGATTCATGGTTTTTATCTTTTGATATCTAATATTATGGTTTAGTAAGGTTTTTCAAACAAAAATTTTTGGGTTGTATTTTTGGGGTGTTACAAGTTGGTATCAGAGCCTTGGTTTGAGGGATTCGGGCACACACTCTCGGGTGTGTCTGAACTCAAACTGAGGATGTGATATGGAAATTTTCAAAAGGAAAGCAATTTTCGTAAAACTGGATTTTTAGAAATGAAAAAGAGTTTTAGAAAAAGCGAAAAGAATTTAGAGAAAAGGAAAGAACTTTGAAAAGAGAAATGGGTGTGGTGCATGCAATCAGCCAAGTTCAAGTAAGTTCTCCCAAAATACCCATACAAGTTTATGTTATGACTATCAGTTTTAGTAGAATAAGCATGCTAGATTAGGACTAAGGATCTAGGAATGATGCCTTATGTGCCTGTTATATGTATATGAGCTTTATGAGTTGCATGCTAGTATAGATTCTTGTTATGTGGATATAATTGCTTGATTATGTTCTCGTTAGATTTTCCTTTTGTCTAAATGCTACTTGCTTTGTGCTTTGTGGGACTCTGATTGATGGGAGTTAGCCATTAAGTGAATGCGGCAAGTCACATGTGACCAAGGTTAAATAATCTCAGAGTGTTGGATTTGGCACTATTGTGCAGCTCTCGTTTGAGTCAAACTGTTGTAGGGACGAGTCCTTTACTCGAAGGATTATCTGAGCCTCGTCACATGTGATGGTATTCGGGTAGTGGCTAATTGGCATTATAAAAATACCTTCAGTAGCTGAGGACTGGGTTCAGGGTGGAGGATACCATTAGGCAAGACTAGGATGATATTAGTGCTGAGAGCAGTGTTAGTAGAAGGGACTTGGTGGAGTTGAGGTAATTCTTGTGGAAAGTACGGATAGATGTGGAAGGTAGTATGGGCCCGTACTACTGAAAGCGGAGGATCTGTACTCGATTCGAGAGGTGTCGAGATGAGACCAGGAAACTTGTAGCGTGTGTATGATTCCGCAGCAGTAATGTGTATTTGATAGTTATTTTGATATGTGTTCAGCATGGTGACGTTGCGAGAAATACCAGTTGGCAGTTCAGGAGCCGGGTAGCTTGATGATCGGATGAGAGAATTTATCTCAGCAGAAATTATGCGCAACATCATTGATCAGACTTCTGTGATCTTCGGTTCGGTCAAGGAGACCATTGTGGAGCTTTTGGATAGCCGCCTCAGGGCCTTTCGGGCCAAGATTGTAGCAGAGCAGGTGGGGGCTCATCTGGAGCCCGAAGCTTGTGGACCTCTGGGATCCTTCTGGAAGGAGTATCCTACGGCTAGTTTTTGTAGTTTGGGGTCAAAAGTGAATGATGAACCATGTTTTTAGGGGAGTCAATTACAGGATTGGATTGCTGCAGAGGTTTCGCGGCCCCTCCGCGAAGAGTTACCAGACACCTTTGGGCGTGTCACCGATAGAGTGGTCGCCAGGATCAAGAGGCAGGCCTCAACTATCTAGGCGATGGATGAAATGGTCACAGTGACCCAGGAACAGGAGATTGGTTAAGATAGTCAGTTGAGGAAAAGGAAGCGGTCTTCCGGTCTAGCTCGGCAAGATGGACAGATGGACGTTGCCGTAGTTGGTGCCATGGACCCGCAGGGTTGAGATGGTTGAACGAGAAGCGAGGGAGCACGGGATGATGTGCGCAGCAAGTCTAAGTGCGGCAGATGCGGATGGAAGGGTCATAGACTCCAAGAATGCACAATAGAAGTAGAGTTATGCCATCGTTGCCAACAGCCTGGTCATGTCAGGGCAAATTGTCCCGCTCAGCGGATGGGGCAGCCTCAGTATCATCGCAGGCTTTGGAAGGAAGGAGGATTTGGGGGTTCTTTAGAGCAGGTTGTGGGTATGAATCTTCCTCTCTATATCATCTTATGTTATGATTTTATTGTTATGGTTCTGCATCGGCATTGATAATGATATTTCAGAATTTTGTTGCCTGCTTGTGATTGAGTTATATGTCATCTGCATGCCTTGGATTTTAGAATGATAGTTAGAGGTCGTCTCCTTTAGAGCGAGTTACTTTGAATGCAGTAACTGTAGCATGTATGCGCGAGACTCGGTAGTGTCTCGCTAGTTTCAGGAAGGTGTCGTTTGGGGATAGATCGGTTAGATCCCTAGCTGTGGTAAGCTTGGGGTGTTCAGCAGATCGGTCAGTGGATGATAGGAAGGATTGGGAATCCTTTTCAAGCACTGAGTCGTAAGGTATTAGGATCAAAGTGGGGGAGGACCCTTCAAGTATTCAAGGTCAGTAGCATGCTAGACTTAGAAGGATTAGTGACCTCCGAGAAGGAAGCGAGAGCAGACCGAGGGGGTGACTGGGTTCAGGAGTTGAAAATTTTGGAAAACTTCCCAACGTCGGGTTCTGGTATTTGGGATTAGTAGACGATTGGTTTGGGGAAACCAAGCTGAAGATTTTCTCGACAGGATGCGAGTATAGCAAGGATGTAAGACTACAAGGTGGTTATAACATTTGATGACTAAGGGCTGGTTTTGGAAATCAGGTTGGAGGATCGCTAGCAGGACTCGGGTGAGTCAGGATGCCCTCGGAATAGTAGTCAGTGGTAGAGACAGCACGGAGAATGTAGTAGGACTACGGAATAGCCGTAGATTTCCCCAGCAGCAAGTTAGTGAGGGAAGTGTTGTAAGTCTGCGGGTGTATCCGTAGCATTCACTAGCAGCCAGATAGTATTAGAGTGTTGTAAGTCTATGGGTGTAGTCGTAGCATTCACTAGAAGTCAGATAATATTAGAGTGTTGTAAGTATGCGGGTGTAGTCGTAGCATTCACTAGCAGTCAGATAGTATTAGAGTGTTGTAAGTCTGCGGATGTAGCTGTAGCATTCACTAGCAGTCAGATAGTATTAGAGTGTTGTAAGTCTGCGGGTGTAGCCGTAGCATTCACTAGCAGCCAGATAGTATTAGAGTGTTCTAAGTCTGCAGGTGTAGTCGTAGCATTCACTAGCAGCCAGATAGTATTAGAGTGTTGTAAGTCTGCGGGTGTAGCCGTAGCATTCACTAGCATCCAGATAGTGATAGAGCGTTGTAAGTATGCGGGTGTAGCCGTAGCATTCACTGGGTTGGTAGAAAGCGTGAGTGCGTTGTTAGGACGCGGAAAGAACAGTAGTACCCATCGGTTCGGGTGTAGCGCTGAGGATATGGAAATCCATGGATTGGATTTCGGAATTTCCCAGACGGATTAGACCTGGTTAAGCAAGTGGTAAGACTGTGGAAGCGCCACTATAGCAATAAGAGCAAGGAAGCAGTGGACTGCTTAAGGTCATTTATGACATAAGGCTACCAATGGTCATGTAGCAATCACTTTTAGCCTTGGGTTTGATGACGTCAGGATTCGATGCATGGAACCAATCAATTAGACCAGAAGGCCGTTAGAGCCACAGTGACAAGATAATTAGTAGCAAATAGTTCCAGAGAAGGATTTTGTTTAGAAGTCGTGTGAGGCGACTAAGTAGGGAGTCCTTTGGCTTCGCAGTCGGGTTAGAACCCGATAATTTAGATGATTGGCGAAAATTGAGACCATGTAGGTCTCGGTAGATGTTGGGAAGCAGCCATGTGGCAGAATACGGTTTCGGACAGTTCAGTGTTCGGGTAGTTCAGTGTTTCAGACAGTCGGTGTTTCAGGCAGTTCAGTGTTTTCAGGCAGATCAGTGTTTCAGACAGTTTTGGGTCTCCAGCAGTAATGGTATTTGAGGACCTCATGTATGATAAGCGTAACTGTAATGACCCAAAAATTTACGACCAAAAATTTCGTTTTTTTTTTTAAACATTACTTTAGAAGATATTACTAGTTAAAAACATTGTTTGATCAAGCCATAACAAACATAAACCAAGTCTAAAAGTCAATCATACAACCATCAAAATATCAGAGTACGAATCCCAGAAAATCTCGTAAAAGCGGAAACCAATGTGTGCGTGTGATGTGCCGCTACCGCGCCAGCTCTTTCCCCTTCGAAGAAGAGGTACCTGAAACCAAAACTGTAAAACGTAAGCACAAAGCTTAGTGAGTTCCCCCACTGTACCACATACCACATAATCACATAACATACAAAAGTTGTCAGGCATATATGGGTGCCCGACCTACCCCTTCGGTCCTCTCGACCGGATACTGCCTAGCATATCTGGGTGCTGGCCTCCCCTTCGGTTCTTTGGACCGGATACTGCCTAGCATATCTGGGTGCTGGCCTCCCCTTCGGTCCTTTCGACCGGATACTGCCTAGCATATCTGGGTGCTGGCCTCCCCTTCGGTCCTTTCGACCGGATGTTTAGGGGACTAACTCCCCCTACTGTCCCTAGCACATAGCACCATACCATACTAGCACATAAACATACACAAATAGTAGCGACCCTAGATGAATATCACAGAGACAATCATCTAGTCATACAACTCCTACTGGTGGACCGGCATTGTGGCCTTAGACCCACCTCTACTGGAAGGTAACTCACCTCAAAGTAGCTGCTGAACTGAGCGGGAACCGACTGTCTACTGCTGTTGCTGCTGCTCCGGAAATCCTCCGGCTGCAATTCCCATAATATACTCAATCAAACACTGTTAAATGACCTTTGGGTAAAATGGCCATTTTACCCCTGATCATGACCTAAGTCAAAATCAGAGTCAACTTCCAGTTGACCCGACTCGCCGAGTTGGCCTTCCAACTCGCCGAGTCCCCACCCAAACGCTTGCCCTGAATCCCGTTCCTACTCGTCGAGTTAGGCGACGACTCGACGAGTTCTCCTTCTTAACAGGTACTCAAGTCCTTCATCCTACTCGCCGAGTTGTATGAGCAACTCGTCGAGTTCATCTTCATCCGATGAACACTCATGCTTAGACTCGCCGAGTTGTATGAACAACTCGTCGAGTCTGTTCTTGATCTATGAAGATTGCCTTGGACTCGCCGAGTCAGGGCATTGACTCGCCGAGTACCTCCATAGATGAGTTCAGCTTCCGACTCGCCGAGTCACACCCTGTGACTCACTGCTCACTCGACACAACGAAAAGGGGACAAACTCAGAGACTCGCGAACAGACTCGCCGAGTCACATGAACGACTCGCCGAGTCGTTGCCATGCACCCACTAAATACACCGATTTTCTCGATTCCAGTCCATGCCATTCACAGATCTGGACTTCTAGGACACGAATCACACGTAAAGTTTCCAACTTTACGTGTGGATATTTACCAATATGGATTTTAGGGCTCAAAGTGTCTCAAAAGGGTAGATCTAGGGCTAACAAGCAACATGGGGCCATAAAGCTAACAGATCTGAGCTCCTGGAGCTCAATCTTACCTAGATCCAGAGGCCAAACATCTTATTACGACACATAATGCACATACAAGTTTGGGGATTTGACCAAGAAAGACCCAAATGAAGTATTAAGCATAGAATCATGGGGAGAACAGGTTATACCTCAAAGGAACTGTTGGAAGAACACAATAATGCCTGGATGGTGCCCCTTTCTTCTGGATCTACTTCCTTCCTCCTTCAAAACCTTCAAAAACACACACAATAGCCTCAAACTCTCAAGGAACGGCTTAGAACGAGGGATACAGGGCTCTAAGGGTGAATGGGGGCTGGCTTGGGGCAGTTGAGTCGTTTAAATAGGGTGCAAACCCCTGAAACTTAGGGTTTCATCCAACAGCTGTGACTCGCCGAGTCCAGGATATGGACTCGCCAAGTCGCCAACTTAAACGTGTCCCGGGTCCCGCATCCACTCGGAGAGTCGGACCTATGACTCGCCGAGTCCAAGGCTAAAAGAAAGGAAATACTTCAAATAAGATTTACGTACCAGGAACCGGGTGCTACAGTAACAGATTGCTAAGTAATGCTTAGTCACCCACCGCGGGTTTCATCAATAATGATTCAGTAAGAGTGGTCTGTTAGGGATTTAGACCATCTTGAGACATCAGAATTCAGATAAAGTAAATGTGATCTTGTCGCGAGGGATTAGTTTGCCTGCAGATGTTAGGGTTTTGTGATGATTGCCCTGAAAGTGCCACCCTGGAAGGGTGTCATCAGGTTCCGGAAGAGGGGCAAGCTAGGCCCCAGGTTCATTGGACCCTTTAGGGTTTTGGCCCTGGTAGGTCGGGTTGCGTATCGGTTAGATCTTCTAGCAGAGCTTAGCCAGATCCACAACACTTTCCATGTGTCTCAGTTACGGAAGTGTTTGGTGGATGAGTCAGCAATTGTACTGTTGGAGGGTATTCATGTTGACAGCAACCTGAATTACATCGAGAGACCCGTTGCGATCTTGGATCGGAAGACGAAAACCTTGAGGAACAAGGTGGTTCGGCTAGTGAAGGTGCAGTGGCAACACCGGGAGGGTTCGGAATGGCATGGGAGACCGAGGAGGAGATGAGAGAGCATTACTCGGAGTTATTTTCAGATTCAGTAGCAGACTTCAAGGAAGAAGTCTAAGATAAGTGGGGGAGAGTTGTAACGCCCCGTTCTTGGTGTGCATTAAAGTATTATTTTTCCTTCTTATTTCAGAAGCTACTCGACGAGTCAGCGGCCCTAACTAGTCGAGTAGCAGCGGTTCAGCACGTGAAGTTGGCGTGGCGACTCGACGAGTCCATATTCCGGACTCGGCGAGTCCGCCAGTCTAGATGAAGCCCTAATTTTCAGGGTGTGTACCATATTTAAACACCATTATAGCCCCAAACCAGCCTCCTTCACCTCTCAGAGACTTATTCCCAAAACCCTAGCCTCCTTGAAGTGTGTGTGAGTGATCTTTTCCCTTGTGAAGGAATCTTGGTGCATTGTTGAGCAAGAAGAAGAAGGAGAAGGTGGAAGAACTCAAGGAAGAAGAAGTAGATCCAGATTATACTCCTCTTTGGCCATCCTTTCTGGTAATAAAGCTTTCATCTTGGTTATTGTACTGCTAGATCTAGTTTGTCCCCAAATTGATGGTTTTGAGCTCAAAAACCCCAAATCCCTAGTGATGAAGCTTTGTAATCAAGCCATATCACGGATCTAGCCTCTCTTGAGTTCCAGGAGCTCAAGAAGGCCACCTTTTGGCAGCCATGGCTTTGTTCTAGTCAAGTAACCCCCATAATAGCCAAGTTTGAGTGTTATTGTTTCATTGCATCATAGATACACGTAAAGTTAGCAACTTTACGTGTTCAGATAGTCCCAGAAACCCAGATCTAGAATTGGATACACTAAAACTGATTAGAATCGACTGAATAGAAACTGCATGCAAAGGACTCGGCGAGTCGTTCTTCTGACTCGGTGAGTCAGGTCACGAGTCTTAGATTCCCTGTTCAGTAGTAGCGAGTCTGTTTAGTGAGTGGAGTAAAGACTTAGTGAGTTAATACATGGATCTGAGTGTAGAGGGACTCGGCGAGTCTACGCCTTGACTCGGCGAGTCCTAGGCAATCTCCTTACCCGTAAGAACAGACTCGACGAGTTGTTCATACAACTCGGCGAGTCACAGACTGGACGTGTTCTTACGTTGAAGGTGAACTCAACAAGTTGATCATACAACTCGGCGAGTCGGATGAAGGTTGGTAGGATATCAGTAAAGAAGTAGAACTCGTCGAGTTTTGGTTAAACTCAACGAGTAGATTCGGGAAGGGGAGTAAAAGGAAAGATAGGGACTCGACGAATTGGCAGGCCAACGGATTGTTGACTTTGACCAGGGGGTGAAATAGTCATTTTACCTTAAGATTAGTTATCAATGTTTGATTAAGTGTCTTTTGGGAATTGTAGTCGGGGAGTTACCGGAGCAGCAATCAGACAATTCCCGAGCAACATTTCAGCAACCAGCCTTACGAGGTGAGTTTCCTTCGAGTAGGAATGGGTCTACGGCCACAATGTCGATCCGTTTAGTTAGCAATAGTTTCGGACTACAGTCTGATGCAGTAGTTCAGTATGCTTGGTGTCTTTGTGATACAGGCATGGTATGTGTTATGTGTTCCGGACTATGGTCTGATGCAGTATATGTGTTCATATTATATGCTATGATTATGTTATGCTATGTTCAGTCAGTTCCGGACTTCGGTCCGATGCAGTTTCGGACTTCGGTCCGATGCAGTGGGTAAGGCCCTAGTCAGTTCCGGACTTCGGTCTAATGCAGTGGGCAAGGCCCTAGTCAGTTCTGGACTTCGGTCCGATGTAGTTTCGGGCTTCGGTCTGATGCAGTGGGCAAGGCCCTAGTTAGTTTCGGACTCCGGTCCGATGCAGTGGGCAAGGCCCTAGTTAGTTCCAGACTTCGGTCTGATGCAGTGAGCAAGGCCCAGTATGTACTTTATATGTTATTGTATGGTATGTGGTAGTTTGGGGGAGCTGACTAAGCTTCGTGCTTACAATTTAAGTTTTGGTTTCAGGTACTCCAGCTATCAAAAGGGAAGGGCTCGGGATGATGGCATGGCACACACACCACAGTTTAGCCTGGGAGATTGACTCTGATATTTTGATATGATCTTGACACTAGTTTTGATTTGATAATTTAGTATGACATTTGAGATACACGATTCATGGTTTTTATCTTTTGATATCTGATATTATGGTTTAGTAAGGTTTTCAAACAAAAAATTTTGGGTTGTATTTTTGGGATGTTACATTACACTTTAACCCCCCCCCCCCCCCCCCCCCCCCCGAACTTCAATTCTTGTCATTTAGCTTCCCGAAACCAAAACCCCACTAATTGTTATTTAATTTTGGACTATAATAATATAAAATAATAATAAAATTTACTCCTCAGGGTTCCGGGTTTATTATTTAATTATTCTATTTTAAACGGGATGTTACAGAGTACTTGTGAACCTTTGTGTGGTTTTTGTGGTGTTCTTGTGCCCCTTGAAGGAAGTGAAGTTGTTGTGGACTTGGAGCTTGAAGATCCAGGATCTTCATCAACTTTGCAAGCTATTTGAGGTATAAAGCTCTTAACCTGATGATTCCTTATGCTAGATCTAGTTTAGGGCTTTTGTGTATTTTTTGGTCCTTTAAGCCATGCTTAAGAGTATGGGCTACTCCAGAAGATTGGGATGTTAGATCTTGGCTTATCTGATGTTCCTTGTTCATAAAAATGCAACATTGATGTCTTATTTTGATCCATGCATGATTTAGGGTTCTTAATATGGGTCTTAATAGTCAAAATTGAGTGTTGGGTCCTTTTGAGCCATGCAAAGGCTCCAAGTTAATAACTTTATGGATTAGGACATTCATTTAGACTTGGATCTGAAATTTGGATGCTTGAATGCAAGTATTAAGCACTTAAGGAAAAAGTGCTTAATAGGCGTGTACAATGGGCGTACTCAAGAGTACGCTAAGCATATGTCCCCGTGTCCGCAACCATGCATGCAAACCAGTAAGTAGGGTGTACGTCTAGTACGCGCAGCATACTATGCCTATAGTGGGCTTTTGCGTCATTTCCGGACTAGTGGAGTTTAGGCATTGTTGGTCCATCAACCCTTTTTGTTTTAGGGCATTGTTAGGCTCTTGACCTTCTTGTGTTCGGTCCCATAATGGGTTTTGGTTATCTTTTAGAGCTTTATGCCATATTGCGCTTTTTCGTGCTATTGGATTGGGCCTCAGATTTTGGGCCAAGTAGGAAAAGGGTAAAATGGACTTTTACCCTGAGTGTTGGACAACTGGACTAGGATTTCAGCTATGGGTTGTGGACCAATTATTAATTGGGTATTATTTGATGATGCTAGTGTGGGGATTTTCCGGATCGGCAGTCCGAGCTTTTATCTGAGATATTTCAGCAGCTTGAGGTGAGTTTCCTCATTGTGCTTAGCAGGTCGAAGGCACCAATGTCGGCCCATGGTTTATTTTGATTAGGATGCTAGTTGTATGTGTGACTCTTGCATGTATGTTATGTGATATGTATATCGGGTGGGGCCCGATGCCAGACGAGGCCTGATGAGTGTATTGTATGTTATTACCTTTGTGATTCTTGCATGTGTTTATGTGTCTGTATGTATATCGGGCGGGGCCTAATGAATGTGTTGAGGCGAGGCCCATATCATGCTGCTGACAGATCTGTTCCGAGGGGGCCCGACGGCTGGCGGGGCCCATTATATGTTTGATATGTATGGTATGTGGTGTTTTGGGGAACTAACTAAGCTTCGTGCTTACGGTTTTCAGTTTATGTTTCAAGTATTTTTGGTTCGAAGGGGAAGAGTTCGGGATGACCACATTGCACACACACTATGATTCCAGCTTTATATAACTCTGATGTATCGGTCATTTGACATGCTCTGATTTTCTTATATGGTTTTATAAAACACGTTTGGGTTAATGGTTATATTATAATTAAAATAAAATTTTTTGTATTAATTTTTGGGACGTTACAGTAAATCTATTTTTCCCTCTGCAAATCCAATTTTGGAGTATGAACTTTAGTTCAAACTCCATTAATGGTGAAATCACATCTACCATTTTGTTAATAAAAAACCTCACGTGGTGTTGATTTCTCAAATAATTTGTTTAATGGGAGTGTACCAGATCTAAAAGGGTTGTAGACTCTTGAAGTTATTGATTTTTGTAGTAATCGTTCAAGTCCAAAATACCCTTCTTTGAGTTGCAATCAGTGGAGCATTGTTTCAGTCTCAAACTTTTTTCAAACATTTTACCTCTTTTATTTTATTTGAAGAGGTTCATTAACTTTTAAGTGTTTGGTAATTGGCAAGCAAGCTCTGAACAACTTCTTACTTTATATGTAAAGTTCTTGTTAAATATGAATCAAGTCACTGTGTAGTTTTTGGGAAATAAGACATGTTGAAGAGAGGATTGTCTTGTAAAGAAATTAGTTTTGAATATTGCCTATAACATTTTGGATGTAAAATAACATTATTGTTGAGAGAATCATTATGGGTTGTCTAGTTTGCACTTACATACATGTATATTTTATATATATCGGTAAAGTTGGATTATTTAAAAGGCTACCTGACATTAAAAACCAACAATCTATTGCATTAAAACTTTTTGTATGAATACATTAAAAAAAAAAAAAATGGTCCTCATCTTTTTCGGCAGAGATAAAAAAACAAAAGACATTTTACTTATTCAAAAACAAAAAACCGCCTTACCTTAGCGTTGGTGTTGTATTTCCAAAAAAGGCTTGTGTATCATAAAATATGGGCCAGGCTTTTATGGGCTGTATTGCGGGGGATCGCGTCCCAAGCACCTTCGCTGCACACACTTTACAGTAACACCAGTCGCAGGTCTTTTTGACCTTCGCAAATTTCAACTACGCTACGCTAACACTACAACAATGGAGGATACTCAGAATGACAACAAAGATGACAATGGAAGCTCCTTGGTGGAGACCGCTGCGGATGACGAGCCAATGGTGGGACCGGGACCCGCTCCAGTCCGTCGCCCAAAACGCCCGCTTCAGTTTGAACAAGCCTATCTCGATTCTCTTCCGTCTGCTAACATGTAAGATTAGGGTTTAGGGTTTTTGAGATTTTGAATTTCTTGTATAATACCTGAGTTATAGTACTTAATATACTCCCTTGATACCTTGAGAAATTAGATACGCTGGCTTTGGGGATCAAAGAAGCCACTTCTTAACCTCAAAAGTCATGTGAATTCTAAGGCGTGCAAGAAAAAAACTTCATAACTATATTTGAAAGACATTGCCACTAAAATTATATTGGTGTTGGATTTTCCACAATATCCATATGAATTTTGAATTTGGAAAGTATTAGGATAACCTAGGTGTAAAAGAAGATCATATTTTAGTATGGAGGGAGTCTTGTAGTAATTTCATGCTTTGTTATATTGCATTCTTTGTTGAATTTTTGGGGATTAATAACATTTCTGGATGCAGGTATGAGAAAAGTTACATGCATCGGGATGTGGTAACTCATGTTGCTGTTTCATCAGCTGATTTTTTCATCACTGGAAGTCAAGATGGTAACTTTACTTCTACATCACTATATGTGAATAACAGCATGTAGGGAGAATCTTGTAGTAATTTACTTCTCCCCTTTTCAGGACACTTGAAATTTTGGAAGAAAAAAGGACTTGGGATTGAATTTGCTAAGCATTTCAGATCCCACCTTGGACCCATTGAAGGTCTTGCAGTAAGTCTTCCACACTCTAATTAAACACTCACAAGGGTATTTTCGTCATTCCACTTTTTATGTCAGGTTAGTGTAGACGGATTGCTTTGCTGCACAATTTCAAGTGATAGATCTGTGAAAATATATGATGTGCATAACTATGACATGATGGTGATGTTACGCCTTCCATATACACCTGGAGCTGTTGAATGGGTTTACAAACAAGGAGCTGTGAAAGCCAAACTTGCTATTAGTGATAGAAACTCTTCTTTTGTGCATATATATGATCCACGAGCTGGAACAAATGATCCCATTGTTTCCAAAGAGGTAAGGTTGACTTTTTTT
Source organism: Lactuca sativa (assembly GCF_002870075.4). Taxonomy (NCBI): domain Eukaryota; kingdom Viridiplantae; phylum Streptophyta; class Magnoliopsida; order Asterales; family Asteraceae; genus Lactuca; species Lactuca sativa. The sequence goes on along the minus strand of NC_056628.2, from coordinate 58,043,644 downwards.
CTTGGATTCTGTTGACCATTTATCACTGAAAACTATTGTTTTTGTTAATCAGATACATTTGAATCCTGTTAAAGTAATGAAATACAACCATGCTTTTGATACTGTGGTATCTGGAGATACCATGGGGATTATTGAATATTGGGATCCTGCTACACTTCAGTTCCCTGAAAGTGGGTATGTTTTGTAATTGTGTGAAATTGTGTGTTTTCTGATTTTCTTGTTTTGTTTGTTGTTTGGCTACATACAATTGATGTTTCTTGTTTGTTGGATTCTTCAGGGTTAATTTCAAGTTGAAAAGTGATACTGATTTGTTTGCGATTGTCAAAAGTAAAACTGCTGTTTCTGCTATTGAGGTAATGATTTAAATTCAGGTTAATGTTTTGTAGAGAGTAATAGCCATTAGAAAAGTGATTTTGTTGTAATTAGGATAATATTTGTAATCTCTATAAAGCAACCACCTTTAAAAGAAGATTTATTTCATGTATCATTAATTATTAACACACATTTAAATATTTTTTTATTTCTTTTAGGTAAGCCCAGATGGAAAACAATTTGCAATCACATCACCAGATCGAAGAATACGTATATTTTGGTATAGAACAGGTAAACTAAGACGTGTCTATGATGAATCACTTGAGGTAAGTAAATTTACTCTTTTGCCCTCAGTTTCATGACATTTAAATGTATATATGATTAACTATTCTGAAGATTTAACCTAACTTTGGTTTGTTTAGAATGCTCAAGATCTTCAAAGAAGCGATGTTCCTTTGTATCGATTAGAAGCTATTGATTTTGGGAGAAGAATGGCAGTTGAAAGAGAAATTGAAAAAACAGAAAATGTCCCACAACCAAATGCACTGTTTGATGAAAGCTCTAATTTCATTATTTATCCAACTCTCCTTGGTATTAAAGTAAGAGATTTATGTTATGGCATTTAACATTTTGTTTTTCTCAAGTTCAATAAATTCGAAAAACAACATATCCTAAGGTATTATTTCTAATGTTTTATTCATAATTTGGTGATAGATTGTAAATCTGCACACAAACAAAGTTTCCAGAATTTTAGGGAAGGTGGAAAATAATGACAGGTTTTTAAGAATTGCTTTGTATCAAGGTGATCAAAGCAGTAAAAAAGTGCGTAAAATTCCTGCTGCTGCTGTGAATGTGAATGAAAGCAAAGATCCCATGACAGATCCTACTTTGTTATGCTGTGCTTTTAAGAAACACAGAATCTATTTGTTCAGGTATATATATATATATATATATATATATATATATATATATATATATATATATATATATATATATATATATATATATATATATATTTTTTATTTTGTGTAAAAGTAAAATCATATATTTATGATTGTTCATATGTTATAAAAATAAAAATAGCCGAAGAGAACCAGAGGAACCTGATGATGCAACCAAGGGTAGGGATGTCTTTAATGAAAAGCCTCCTCCTGATGAACTTATGGCTGCATCTGATATTGGAAAGTCTGTTACAACATCTCTTCCAGAAAATGTGGTAAGTAGTCTACTTTTTGCTTTTAAAATGATTTATTTGATTTTAATAAATAATAATTAATATCCTTGATGATATATATTTACCAGATTATGCACACAACACTTGGTGATATTCACATGAAGTTATACCCAGAAGAGTGTCCAAAAACAGTGGAGAATTTCACAACACACTGTAAAAACGGATACTATGATAATCTCATATTTCATCGTGTCATCAAAGGTTTTATGATTCAAACTGGAGACCCTTTGGGAGATGGGACAGGTGGCCAATCCATTTGGGGTAGAGAATTTGAAGATGAATTCCACAAAAGGTGTTATAACACATGACATTATTACTATAACACCCTTATTATATGAAAATACAATGAATGGAAATAAATAATGTGATGTGTAACAATTTATTGGTGTTGCAGTTTAAGACATGATAGGCCTTTCACATTGTCAATGGCGAATGCGGGGCCCAACACGAATGGGTCCCAGTTTTTTATCACAACTGTGGCTACACCTTGGCTGGATAATAAGCATACTGTTTTTGGCAGAGTTATAAAAGGCATGGATGTTGTTCAGGTATATAACTGAAAATATTGAGAATATTCTGTATTCTATATTTGATGTATATAAATTTTTTTCTGAAAATTCATAAAACTTGGGTTTTTCAGGGAATTGAGAAAGTGAAGACAGATAAGGGGGATAAACCGTATCAAGATGTGAAAATCTTAAATGTCACAGTTCCAAAGTCATGAGTCATGACTGTAGTAAGTTGGAGCTCATGATCTCTGGCATTTGACCAAAAATTCAACTTTTAAATCAGGTAAATGTTTTTTTTTTATATTTTTTTATTTTTGTGAAATGAGGTGTTATTTGTTGCGTGTAACACAATATAATATGATTGTTTGTTTAAGGTTGCCAAGATTTTCAATGACTGAAGAACGATGGTGTGATCGATTGTGTAGATGTGGCCTCATCATGTGAGGAAAGAAGTTACTTTTCAACAATGGTTTTGTAATTTATGACCAAGATAGATATCTCTTGATTAACAAAAAAAAATACTTTGAAAGAAAAAATCAACTGATTTCATGGGGATCATGTTTGTGTTGGTATTTGTGGTATGTCCATTTGTTGTATTTTAGGAAGACATTATATTATTACTCGAGAATCCTATGTTGAGAAATTGTTTTCATGTTGTGTTGGGCTTGTAGATCAAGAAATCAATGATTATATGCAATTTTTCAGTTGTTAAGAATGTCTTGTACTTCTTCCCAACTACTCAATATAGTTTTCTTAGTCATATAATATCATTAGCTATGAATGAGTTAATTTGTTGAGAGATATGTTGTATGTATTGAGCCGCATATGGAGTATAGTAGCAAAGCTTTGACCATTTTATACACTTTTTTTCCTGGGGGAAATCTCCACTAAAATCCTAATATTTTAACTTATTTTATAAAAAAGTTCCAAACTAATTTATATTTACAGAAAAACATAAAGTAACGGCTAAAACTTTGGAAAAATCGTTTATTTGTAATAGATGTTCTACAACAACTATTTTCATGTAAAAAGAACCTACCAATAAAAATTTTGCATCTAATAATAAAACATAAATAAAAAAACTATAGTTGTAAATTAAAAATATTTAAAACCATTTTAATAGGTCACTTCTGAACCTCATCTTAGATAAATTCATATCTTGACAACATAAAATAGGCTTATGATTTCGTGGTTTGTTGAAAAACTTGTCTCTTTTGGCAATCAATTATTGTGGTAAACTAGCCAAAAAAAATAGTTTTACTTTGATCCAAGATATCAATAATTAGAAACAAAGTGTATTCTTGGCATTATTGGTTGTATATAATCTCATGATTTCCTTGATTCCCAAAATTCATGTGAATGTTTAGTATCTTCATTTTAAGTAATTTTTAATCAATCTTGTTTTTCTAGAATTTAGCGATACAAGTTAAAATTTAGCTTCACAATGTAGCCTTCCAATGCATCTTGGAAATTAATAAAAAATTCTTCTTGGTGAAACCCTAAAACATTCTGTCATTACTTCCTGTTAAATCATAGGCTTATAACCAAAAATTGACTGATGCAATATAATAGTATCATTAATCATTTTTATATTTCTATATATGTATTATGTATTGGATCATGACAAAGTATTACCTTATGACTTATGTAGTTTTGGGGTTTTCTTGAAGAATCATACAATCAGGTTGCTAAGTAATACCAAAAGAGAGAAAAAAAAAACTAAGTAAAAATTATTAGGATCTTACAGTTTATATCCGCTCAGCAAACACTTGAATCACCGATGACAGTTTTAGGTTGGTGAAGGGCCATTGTAAGAGCTTCCATCGGAAAGAAGGAAAAATCCAGAAGAAACAGCGATTATACACAGCATCATGATCTTTATTCTCCTTGAAAACAGGTGAATAACCATGTCCCTTTCTTCATGCAAGCTAAAGAACTCTTCAATCACCATCTTAACCAACGAATCCAGAAGCTTCTTATACTGTGGATCAATATCAGCTGAATGCAGAACCTCGAACATGGATTCCCTTAGATGCTTTACCAGAAATTCTAGTTTAAATGAATCGGTTTGATCTTGTGTTGTAGATCCATCACCAGAAGAAACATGAACTGGAGAAGCTTCAGCAGTTATGGAGGATGAAAATGGAGTCGTTTCAACAGTTGTTATGGATGATAAAGCAGGCGAATCGCATGACAATGGAGTTACAGATGTTGGTGAAGCAAAATGATCCAAAGACACAATGTAGCTCTGAAACATTGAAAATAAATCTAAATTAGTGCAAATTGAAATCGTGTAACACAATGATAGAGCATAACAAACGGTAATCACTAGCCAATGTTGATTTAACTTGTTTTGTAAATCCATAGCAACTTCTAACTTCTAAGCAGGAATAAGACCTCATATCCGAAAAATAGAAGCAACCGTAACAGGTTTAAGTGGATTGGCAATATACCTCGATTGACTCATTGGATCGATCTCTACCAAAAACGAAAGCCTCTGAGATTGTAGCGATCTCAACCGAGTCTTCTGGATGTTCAAGCACAACGGATTTGTCCGGAATAATCGTTTGATCAGAAGTTAAGCTCGGTTTGCCGATCTGAGCATAAATATAAGAGCAAATGACGAGAAGAACGAGTGAAAATGAAACAATCAAATAAGCACAATGACTTCGAAAGGAAATAGATTCCATATACCTCTACAGTAGACTGGTCAGCGTCAACCGAATCTGAGATCGAGAACTTCTCGATTGCCTCTTTCTCCGGAAGGTTTAAGCCGACATCCTCCTCAGTAACAGAATTTAGAACAGAACTCAAGTTCTTCTTGACGCTCTGTTACGAAAAATTAACACAGACGTATACACAAAGCATTCAAATTAGTAATTAAGAACATTGAGAAATTGTATTAATTGAGATTGTTTGACCTTTTGCTGCTGATTATGTAGCTTCTTCGATGCAGCATTCATCTGTTTAGCCTTGCGATTGGAAGGAAGTGGTAGATGTTCCTTCTTTGATGTTTGAATTTCATGATTATCCTCTCTCATCTCTCTCTCAAACACGCAAACATGGAGTTCGTTCTTAGCGCCAGAATTTCGAAAGCTTTTTATTTATATATTATAATAGGCAATATGGATTTTTTAAGAGTAGAAACTGTGGCCCATTTGTGTTAATTTATTATGGGCTTAAATCGGCAAACAGTGGGCCGAACTCTTTAGACCGAAAACTTAATAGATCTAATTCACTTCATTTTGATATAGATATGGGATATTTTGACATGCATTTGGAAAATGTTTCTTGCTGTTATAATTTTAAAGATTTCCTTTTTAGGCTGTGTTTGGCGCGCCACAGCTAGCTGATAAACTAGCTTATTTTTCGAGCTTTTTTATGTTGTCGTGTTTAGTAAACCAAAAAGTAGCTTATAAACTAGTTTTTTGAAAAGCTACTTAGACTAGCTTTTTAGGAGTTTTTTAAAAAATTTCAAATACACCCCTTAATTAATTATATAAACACATTCTTACATGTCATTTTATGTAATTTTATATATTTCAGCTAGTTTTACCAATCGTTATTATTTATCAGCTAGCTTTTCAGCTATCACCTAGCTTTTTATTTAACAGCTAGCTTTTTAGCTAGTCCGCCAAACATAGCCTTAATCACTAAAACTGATTTTTGAGTTTCTTTGCGATGTTGATCTTTGAAGCTAACATCTTAATTTTAATTCGCTAAGTTAATGTTGAAATGGATTGTTTTATTGATGTGTATCAAGGTTAGTTATAGGTTACTCAAGGTTTGATTTTGGTTTCCATATCATGCATCGCATAATGCATACTTATATACATTGTTTACCTTAATGATGTGTTTATGATATTATTATGTGTTTATTTTTTTCATTTGTAAGGCTTTCCCCAATTTAGTGAAGCTTCGATAAAATTTGAGTTTTTAATACATGTTTCATGATTACTTTGGTCATGCTTAAAGTAGTTTGCAACCTTTACTTTGCCTCTTGTACTAATTGTTGGAAATGAATGATTGAATATCTACATTTGGTAGCATAAATGGCATTTCTCAAGTGGATATAGTCATAAGCATCGTCTTTGATAAAAACATTCTAAGATACTTAAAAACAATACATATCTTCTATCATTTTGCATAAACAAAACCACCCACCACATGTTAGAATTTAAGACAACAAGCATAAATAAACCAGAAGTATCAAATCAAACCACTTCAATTAAAAATCTTAAAATTTTCAACTAATCCTTTTACATCCAAGATCTTTTTAATTGTCTCACATAATTCAAGCTAAAAAATACCAAAACTTCATAACAAAATATAAAACCTTAGATGCATCAAAACAGAACACAAAAGTATCACCACCCTTCTAGTCATCAAATAAACTGAATCCCATTTCCTGCAAAAACAATATACAACCAAACATGTCATGAGAATATGAATTATTGAAATAACTCTCAACTTCAAAAGAAACAAAGAATAAAAAAGCTTACATCATCAGACTCCTCCTTCTCCTCAACTTTCTCCTCTTTCTTTGGTTCAGCAGCTGCTGCAGCAGCAGGTGCAGCACCACCAGCGGCGGCAGCAACAGCAACACCACCACCACCGGATGGAACTGAAGCCAACTTTTCCCTTCCGGATGCAATCAATTCAGTGATATCTTTACCCTTGACTTCAGACAAGAGCAATTCGATTCTATCATCATCGGCTTCAGCTCCAACTGCACATTATCAAATGCCATACATTATATCAAAAATCAAAATTTTAACAAATTTAACTAGCGAGTAGCAAAACTCGTTCTTCATCGCTCACAAAACTAGTCAATGATATAGATCAATTTGTGTTATGTAGTTTTCACGAAAACCCACATCTAATGTACCAAGTTTCATACAAAGAAACGAAATTACAAGAGAAAGGAATCATAGGATGAAAAATTAACGAGCTTAAATACTGGAAGGCATACCTGAACCGAGAATTTTCTTCAAATCTTCAGCTGATGGGGTAGTGTTACCTCCCAAAAGAGCCAACAAATACGCTGCGACAACCTTCATTCTGCATCCAAAAACATAACAAATACAGTCACAATCGGATTCCATCATCGAAAGACGACCATTTACAATAATCACAACTGGCACTTAAAACGCCTACAAGACTCGGGTTTTTCCCGATCAAACATACGATTATAATAGTATGCAAAGAACGAACAACGAGTTCGTCGGCAAACTAAAACCTTTGAGGAATCACTGAAATTTGTTTTCCAGAACTTCTGAATGTAAGATGTTTCCTAATAGAGGTAGACCAAACAAACCCTAGATTGCTAAGTAGAATACCTGCAATATCTGTTACAGCCGCTGAGTATCTCTTTGCTTCCTTGTGGGCGTTAGGGTTCTTCGGTCAGTTGGAACCCTAACCTCTTTATAACTTCTGTGAATTGTGATATCCCTTGTTGGGCTTCGCTTAAAGTATAGAAAATGGGCTCATCGAAGGATTGGGCCATTGGTTTTGTTTTGGTTTTATTTCATGTTTCTTGTCTTTTCCATAATTTATGTATGTTTCCTCGGTTCTTGTTTTTTCTCATTGTGATTTATCATGCAACAAAAATCACAACATCAATATACTCTATAAATCCATTTAATAGGATAAGAATGTAAATGTTGACACTTGTGTCTCAGCTGGAGGTACAACAAGTGTGTCACATAATAGCCTTAAATGACACAAAAGCAAGGGGATAAGTCCTAAGACAAGGAGTAAATTACACAAATGGTCCCTATGGTTTGGGGTAATTTGCGCGTTTGGTCCCTAACTTATTTTTTAACTCGGAAAGTTCTTACTGTTTGTTTTTGTTACGCGTTTGATCCCTACTTTTTGTTTTTGTTACGCGATTGGTCCCTATCTTACCTAAAAAAACTATTATTTAAATAGAAAAAAAAAATGGTAAGATAGGTAAGGTAAGGTGATGAGGGTTAGGGTTGGGGTGTGTTTATTTAAATATTTTAAAAAATCAAGGGCAAAATAGTTTTTTTAGGTAAGACAGGGACCAAGAGTGTAACAAAAACAAACAGTAAGGACCTTCCGAGTTAAAAAAATAAGTTACGGACCAAACGTGCAAATTACCCTAAACCATAGGGACCATTCGTGTAATTTACTCTAAGACAATATATGAATTAATCAAATATAAAGACATAAATCTGAAAACATGAAAAAAAATGGAACAAGGGAATAACAAGTCAAAGTAAGCAGCGGAAACACATATCAACATGAAACGTGTGTCAACAATAAGATCGGAAAAAAAAAACATATAAAGGGCACCACTCATCAAACTTGATCTTAATCATCCACACCCTCATATCTAAAGTCATATATGTGGAAATAACAACCTCAATGTATGGAAGGAAACATGTCAGGGATAAGGCGGGGTTGGCTATCGATGTCCCTATCTCAAAGTCTCCTATCACATTCCACTGCCCATCTTATTTAGATTATTCCACTTAGAGCACTTGTAGTTCAAATCTAAGAACTATACATCTTGAACACTAAAGTTTTAATTCGAAGCTCTAAACTAAATATTTAGTCCACTTAAACTAATGCTCTGATACCAATTGTAACATCCCTCGCATAGGGTGATTTTAAAATTGTTTTAAATCAAGTTTATATCAAGTTCAAAGTTTAAGTTTAAATCTTTGCGGATAAACATTTTTTCCCAATTCAAGTTTCGTTAAATACATAAAAAGGATATTACAAACAATATCAAAACATAAGTAGAAGTACAGTATTTACATCAATATTGTGTAACGCCCTGTTTCGAATCGTTTTCTATGTCGAAGTGGTAATCAAGGAGTGGGTATTAGCAGACTTATGACCCTTGAAGAATTCAAATTTAGACTCATTTGGAGGTGGGTGATGTAATTTGGATGATTCGGGTGTTCAGTTTGTGTTTTGGAGCCAAAGGGTATTTTGGTAATTTGGCAGCTCGAACTTTTATGGAAATTGGATGTTTGTTTGGGAAATTGTAAGGCTTGTATGATTTGATTAAAGCGTAGAGCATCTTGTTACCTTTTCATGGATATAAGGATTGTCGGAATCGAATTTATAACAAATAAGTTATGGTCTTCGGAGTGCTTTAGGGTTTAAGAGGAAACCCTAGTACGCGGGGTGTACTGATGTGAAGGGCAGTACGTGAGGTGTAATGTGGTATACGGCCTAGGGATGAAAGTGGGTCCAAACCCGGACCGTTGGACCCGGGCCCAGAAAACCCGAAAACCGGAATTGGCGAATTATAAGACCCGATAACCGGACCGGTATACGGGAACCGGTTCCGATTCGGTTCCGGGTATTAGACCGGGTAAAATGGGTATGGAACCGGTTGGAACCTGAAATTAAAAATTGGAACCAAACTCGTGTATTAGACCCGGAAATGGAACCGGAAACCTGAAATTTTGGAATTGAAACCGTTAAATTTGGCAAAATACCATATTGTATTCCTAAACAACTTTTTCAATATCTCTTTGAAATATTTGTGTATATTTTTCTCAAACTCTATCGATGCTCTCTGTTTGTTTTCACTTCATCATCAATACACACACAAGGGATGTATGTATGTGTGAGTTTTGCTTGTTCCCATTCCCAAGTTAAACACATAAAAGTCCATTGACATAAATTCAATATAACTTCATTTTTGTTGAGTTTGTTAGTTAATAAATAAAATATCAACTCCCACTTATTATCCAAACACCAAAAATTATATATTGTTTTTCCTTTTCTTTTTCTAAATTCAAAAAGTCACATCCTCTCTAATAAATGAAGGTTTTTTTTGCCACTTGTCATACTCTCATGCATTATACCACATGTCATTTTGTCATAATTTTGAGATATTTATTTTCCACTTGTCATTTACTTAATTTATCATTATTGAATATATATCATTAATTTAGTTTCTATAAATTAAACATACCATAATAATTATATTAATTTCAAATTTCAAACTTCAATTTCAATTTTAAATAAATTTACAATTCAAACATTCGTATTTAAACTTTTGTTATAATTAACACATTTAATACACGGGTCTGACAAGCATAAAGAAGTATTCGAGAAGCTAAAGAAGAAGCTATGCGAGACACCGATACTTTCTATACCTGATGGAGTTGAAGACTTCGCTGTCTATAGCGATGCGTCTGGGGTTGGATTGGGTTGTGTTTTGACCCAAAGAGAAAAGGTGATAGCATATGCGTCTCGACAGCTGAAGGAGCAATAAAAAAAATTACCCGACTCATGATTTGGAGTTGGCAGCGGTAGTTTTCGCTCTGAAAATATGGAGGCATTACCTCTATGGCACGAAGTGTAAACTTTTCACTGATCATAAGAGTCTCCAATATCTCTTTAATCAGAAAGAATTGAATATGAGGCAACGACGTTGGCTGGAGTTACTCAAGGACTACGACTGTGAGATACTTTACCATCCCGGTAAAGCTAATGTTGTTGCTGATGCTCTCAGTCGGAAAGTCAATGTTAAGAGAAAAAGGCCAAGAGCGTTGAGAATAGAAGTTGTCTCGACAATTGTGGAAAGTATAAAGAAAGCTCAAGAGAAAGCTTCTGAGAAGAATGACCGAAGGGAGGAACGTTTGGGCAAAACGTTGGTGTTTGATACAAACGGTCATGGACTGAAGGTGTTCCAAGGTCAAATTTTGGTACCTAAGTCTGGAGGAATAAGAGATCTTCTGATGGAAGAAGCTCACAAGACCATGTACTCAATTCATCCTGGCAGCACTATAATGTATAGGGACCTGAAACCCTACTACTGGTGGCCAACGATGAAGCTTGATGTTGCAAAGTATGTGGCCGAGTGTGTGTGACTTGTGCGAGAGTCAAGACACAACATCAGAAACCATATGGGAGTTTAGAGCCTTTACCTGTGCCTATGGGTAAATGTGAAGACATTGTTATGGATTTTGTCACTAAACTACCCCGAACAAAGAATGGTTACGACATGATTTGGGTGGTCGTTGATCGATTCACTAAGAGTGCGCATTTCATAGCAGCCAATGAGAAATGGTCTATGGAAAAGCTTGCGAATTCTTACGTGAAGGAAATTATGAGGCTTCACGGTGTTCCGTTAACAATTGTATTGGATCGTGATAGCCGTTTCACCTCAAGGTTTTGGAAAAGTCTACAAGAGGAAATGGGTACCAAGTTGTGTTTAAGTACAGCTTACCATCCGCAGACTGATGGTCAGAGTGAAAGAACAATACAAATACTTGAAGATATGCTGAGAGCATGTACCCTGGAATTCCTAGGTAATTGGGATGAACATTTACCTTTGGTAGAATTTTCCTACAATAATAGTTTCCACTCGAGCATAAAGATGACACCTTATCAAGCTTTGTACGGACAGAAGTGTCGTACGCCGTCATGTTGGCTTGAGGCCGGAGAAAAGCAGTTTATGGGACCCGATATGGTCCATCAGACTGCTGAGAAGTTGAAAGTGATCAGGGAAAAAATGTTAGCAGCTCAAGATCACCAAAAGAGTTATGCTGACAGGAAGCGAAGACCGATGACATTTGAAGTTGGAGATTCGGTTTTGCTTAAAGTCTCGTCGTGGAAGGGACTTATAAGATTTGGTAAAAGGGGAAAGTTGAGTCCAAGGTTTATTGGACCGTTTAAAGTTCTTCAGAGGATTGGAAACCAAGCTTACAAGCTCGAATTACCAGAAGAACCGAATGGAATTCTTAACACTTTTCATGTGTGTTATTTAAGGAAGTTCACGGGAGAAGTTCCCGATATAATTCCAATTTCTGAATTGAGAATTGATGAAAACAAGAGGTTAATTGAAGAACCGGAGGCAATTGTTGACCGAAAGACTAAGAAGCTTCGACGCAAGATGGTCGAATTAGTGCTTGTGCGTTGGAAACATTCGAATGGGCCAAATCTCACTTGGGAAACAGAGAGTGACATGTTGAGTCGCTATCCGCATTTGTTTGTTGATGTGTGATTCCGGGGACGGAATCATTCTAAGGTGGAGAGAATTGTAACGTCCGCGTTTCCAGGCTAGGCATTATCATTGATGTAATAGTCTAGGTTAACCCTTGTAACTCTTTTTGAAGTATTAATGATGAAATATTTAAGTATTATGTGTTATGTGCTTAATTGTGTGACTTAATTTAATTAATAATAAAAATAAGCGTCAGAATGAAATGTTAGATAAAGCCTATATCTATGGATAATGTTGTAGTGGTTGAAACGAGGTTTCCGAATATATAAAGAATGTCGAAATCCGAGTCATAACGAAGAAGTTATGACATGTCGAAGTTTCGCGACAGAACCGGCAATGCTGAATGACGTAAAAAGTGAAATTTACGTTAGAGCGATATTTAGCCTTAGTAATCTAAACGAAAGTCATAGAGTTCGTTAAACCGAGAGCGTGCATAAAAAGAACGCCCAAATCTGACTTCGTATGAGGAAGTTATGATTTTTCGAAGTTTCGACTTAGCAGTATGCAGCCCGAATACTCGATTTGAGATCGAGCGGTTTTTAGCCGAAACAATCTAAATGAGAATTGAAGATCTCGTTAATTTTAGTGAAACGATGAAAAGATAGGCGAAAAAGGAGTTCAGATGAAGGAGTTATGAATTTCGAACAAAGTTTTCCTGTCCCGGCCTACTAAAAATACTATATAAGTAATATACTTATAATATATTAAAAATCAATTCAAAATTAGCCAATGGAGTCTAAACGAGAGTTGTAGACCATAATCTCACCTTCGCGTCGATATAAAGAACGTCGAAAACGGAGTTCGTATGTGAAAGTTATGAATTTCTGAAGTTCGGGGCGCGAACCCCAAAGTTGTGTCAGAGACCACGACGTGGCAAGCAGTTCCACGACGTGGCAAGTCTTCTGACACCTCCGGGAGTCCCCCAGATGCAACTTTCAATGACATATGCAATGACGACCAAGCCCACGACGTGGAAAAAGGATCCCACGACGTGGCAAGGGCCAAATTTGCCCTATAAATAGATTTGAAGGGCCAGCTGACTATGGTTGCTCCATCCCTTCTCTCCCACTCCCGATACACCCTCTAAGCCCTATTTTAACCCCCCGAAGCCCCGGTATCAACCCCGAGACCCGAAGCAAGTTCCAAAACCCGAAGATCCCGAGAAGAAAAGAGTTTCCGAGCCGAAGCTCTGCCCGCGAGAAGTTCGATTTTTGTGAAGATCTTCCAGGTCTGCTGAGGATTACTACTACTGTAAGCCGTAGTGTTGTCCGATCATCTTCGGATCAAGTGAGTGTGTAGTTACTTTCTTCCAATACAATATTATGAAGTATTTTATATAAAATACGTGTTATGTGTATACATTTTGTTGTTATATGTGTGAATGTATATTCACTCTCTTCTATCTCATATATCTGATTTATTCTCTATGAAATACGTGTTATGTGTGTGTGCCTCATCTGTTATGTGGAATATGTATTGATTAAAGCATGCTATACAGGTTTTTAAACTATGTATAAAAATGTATATTTTTATCTACTAATATGTTGGGTAGAACATGAGTAGATAGTTGGTGTGTAATAAACAGATGAGAGGCCTCGTTGTTTTGATTCAGTCATCTAGTGGAGTTTAGATGACGACCACAGACTTTTCTAGACAGTCATGTGGAACACTAGCAGGCTCGCCACCTGTAGGTGTTAATGAACTTGGGTGTTCATTCGTTGTACTCCATCCCCCTCATGGTTGCCTTATTTGACTTATATTGCTGAGGAACCCCCGAAGCATGTGTTGTCGCCCCGATGAAATAGTCTTAGACTAGGTCCCTTATGTTAGTTGTCTTAGGGAGGTAAAGTGAGAATAACGGGAATGGGTAATTGTGTTATTGTTGGTTGGTGGAATTAAATATAATTATTTATTGTGGGTTGAAAACCCTATATGCTCACCAGGCTCCCAAGCCTGACCCACTCAGTTTTATTTGTATTACAGGAAGTGGCGCAAGGGCATAAGATGGATGAACCATCAAGTTGTTTTGCTTACAAGTCTGTATATGTATATATTTGTTGAATGACTTGTAATGTTATCGTTTATGCTTTATGCTCTGTATCGGAACATGACATCCCGAGTTTTGATTATATAACGAAAATACATTTCTTTTATGAAATGTTTTGGTAAACATTGTTTTATCACGTTTTGTTTTTGGGAACAAATTTCGCAACTCTTTCCAATCAAAAGGATTTACTCTGAAATTATTTTAAAAGCATAAATGAAAATCGGTCTTTTCTGGCCGAGATTTTGGGGATGTCACACACTGTGTTCGTCGTTAGGCAACTTGCTCTGGAAGGCGTCCCTCACGTCGTGAGCTCTGACACAGGCCTCGAAGTTTACGTTCCAAACTTCAGAAATTCATATATCTCGCATAAGAGCTCCGTTTTCGACGTTCTTTATATGCACGCGTAGGTGAGATTATGCTCTGCAACTCTCGTTTAGACTCCGTCGACTAATTTTGAATTTAAAGTTTATTATATTATTTTTAGTAGGTCGGGACAGGAAAACTCCGTTAGAAATTCATAACTTCTTCATCTGACGTCAGTTTTCGTCTGTCTTTTTACCGTTGCATTACTATTGACGAGATCTTTGATTCTCGTTTAGATTGTTTCGCCTAGAAATCACTCGATCTCATATTCGAACTTTGGGTTGCATATCGCTAAGTCGAAACTACGAAAAATCATAACTTCCTCATACAAAGTCAGATTTAGACGTTCTTTTTATGCACGCTCTCGGTTTAACTTATTCTACGACTTTTGTTTAGATCACTAAGGCTAAATATCGCTTGATGGGATATGGTCCACTGGCGTGACCCAGACTGCTCTAGCGTGCCAGCCTGGCTTGGCGCGCTCCTGCCAGCCTTGCCTGACGCTCCCTTGCCAGCCTTGCTGGGGACTCCCTTGCCAGCCCTGCTGGGGACTCTGCTGCCGGCTCGGCCAGGCGCTCCCTCGCCTGGCACTCCCTTGCCATCCTCTCCTGGTGCGCGCCCGCCAGCCCCGCCCGGCGCCTCCGGGCGGCCTTGCCCAACTCCTTGTTGTAACAACGTAAATTTTCAAACAAATTTTTCATTTCAAAATATAGTATTTTTATTTCAAAACAAGGCATAAACATTTCAAGTGTCATGTCAAAATACAAATCATCTAAATCCCAAGATCATAAAACATCTTTCAGTGTATACAGATCACGCCGGCGCCTTCCCACGGTCATCGCTAGTACCTGAAACACATACATAACAGCTGTAAGCATAAATGCTTAGTGAGTTCCCCAATATACAACTTACGCACATACGCCTTTCCAGGCCCTGACCTTCCGGTCCATGTGTCTCAGGGGACTTCCGTCCCTGCTGGGTAAACCTTCCGGTCCTACCCACGCCAACCTTCCGGTCCATAACACAACGCATTCCGGCCCATAACATATTCGCCTTCCGGCCCATAACATATTCGCCTTCCGGCCCATAACATAATGCCTTCCGGCCCATATCAAATATATCATACATAGCACATAAAACACACATATCACATATCATATCTGACCTTCCGGTCACACAGTCAAACCCTTCCGGGTACAGTATAGTGAGAAGACTCACCTCGTGAATGTCGAAAGCTAGCAAATCCCAAAGTCACTCGTACTCGATCCGCCGAGCTATAATCTTCCTATAATATCATACATCTCTTATTAACACTTTTATCTTCTAAGTTTGACTATCTCTAAGAGGTCAAACATAGGTCAACCCTGGTCAACGGTCAACGGTCAACCTGACCTGACTCGGCGAGTGCTAAGGCGACTCGGCGAGTCTAGACGTCCTCGCCAGTTCTCTAAGATTCCCTTTCTACTCGTCGAGTATCCTCCTTGACTCGACGAGTTTCTCCTGAAAGAATCGCGGGGCCACCCCGACTCAACTCGCCGAGTCTGAAGAACAGCTCGACGAGTCCCAGTTAATCTTCAAGCTACTCGCCGAGTCTGTTCATCGGACTCGGCGAGTCCATGCCATGCAACCGCTCAAACTGCTTTCTAAGGTCAGAACTGCTCCGACCCTTCCTAGGTCTGGTCTTCCTAGACTCATTCATCACGTAAGGTCCCCATTTCGGTGCTCATAATACACCCCATGATTCATAATTTACATTTTGACCTAAGGCATAAGGATTCCAATCCAAAACCTCCATTGATTCCCGAAATGCTCAGGCATGGGACATTCTGGACCTCCAAAGGTCCCAATACAGAGTTCCAATCGTTTGGGGGACTAATGCAATACTCAATCTAGCCACAAAGGGTTCAATAAACCCTAAATCCATATACACATCAACATAGAGGAAAGTAACTCGAAATATTACCTGAATAATGTGCTCTCTGTGTCCCCAATCTACAGAACGTGGCTTCCCTTGTTGTTCCCTTGACCAAAGCTTCTTCTTCCTTGCAAAGCAACACTTCCAAAATCAACAATGGTCTTCAACCTTGCTCCAGGCACTCACAATCGATTTAGGGTTTCTCTCAGAGGACTAGGGTGGACAATGACGGCCAATAAGTCCCTCATATACGTCCCAAACCTGAACGGTTAGGGTTTTCACTAAACAGCGCAGACTCGCCGAGTCCATATCCGGACTCTTCGAGTCCAGTCGCGAACCCGCGACCAGATCCGCGATCCTACTCGGCGAGTCTAGGCTCCAACTCGCCGAGTCCCCTCTTAAAACACCCAAAATCATAAATATAACAATACCTGCAATTCCGGGCTGTTACACTTGCTAGTTGGTCTTGAATGGGGCTTGGACCAAGGCCTGACCTAATTGTCCCCTATATAATGAATAGTACCTCCTCCATGGAGGAGGACCCTTTCCCTAGACTTTCCCTCAAGTGGTTCAGCCACCACTAGACTTCCCCATGGCTCAGCCGCCACTATACTCCGGCCGGGTGGCTCAGCCGCCACCCGCCGCCGTCAGCTACCACACCACTAGCACCAAGATGGTTCTCTCCAGCTATGGAGGACCATCTCAGATCTTTTAGCTAATCTAACTTGACCGTCGGAGCCCGTTCCCGGGGCACAGTCCCTGGGGCGGCTCTAACGCGTCTCTCTGATTGTGATGTCAGTTCTCTGTCGCAGCAGAAGACCATAAGACTCGTCGGAGGCTGATGTTCCATCATTTGGCACCATCCCGGATTCGAGCAAGTAGCAAAAGCCTCCGTTGGCCTCCAACTCGATTTTGACCTGATTTGTTCAGATCTGATGTGTTTTCCTCTAAGATTTATTCAGATCTGTTCATTTCTACCCACCATTTGGTTCGGATCCATTTGGTTTCTACCAAGATCTGTTCAGATCGATTTGGTTTCGCCAAGATCTTTCAGATCTGTTTAGTTTTTTGCTCGGATCTTTAGATCTGTTGAGTTTTTTTTTCTCAGATCGTTAGATCTACCTTGTTCTTGCTCAGATAGCTAAATATGCCTTGTTTTAGTTTGTTTGAGCAATTCTCAAGCTTAAAGATTTTATCAGATCCATCTTTGTTGGATTATTCAAAAAGTTGGGGAGAAAAGAGATTTCTATGAGTTTTTCCCCATCTTTGTTCATATTTTCGAATTTTATTCACCAAGTTCAAGAACAAACAATATTTTACAAGTTTTTACTTCTTTTGCTTGCCCATTTTCGAGAAAACCGGTTTTGGTTCCTGATTTCTCATGTACAACTTCATTCAAGTTGTTTATTTGGTGCTTCCACTAGAAGCTTAGAGATGGAGCAAAAGATTTTCAGACTTGTTGAGCAAGCTGAAGAGTAGGGAAGGTTTTATGAGAAGAAAACCTCATCAGATCCGTTTGACCTTTGCCAAGATCTATTTAAGATCCATTTGATTTTGCCAAGATCTTTTCAGATCTGTTTTAGCATCATTTTCTCTTTCAAGGATTCTCCAAGTTTGCAAAGACCTTATCAGATGTGTTTTCATCTAAGCTGGGTGGTTTGATAAGCAAAGGAGAAAGAAAATAATTTTTATGAGTTTTTTATTTCATTTTAGCACACACATTATCAAAAAATCGTTCTTTAGATTGAACCTATTTCATCATCTGAAAAGTTGTTTGTACACACAGCTATGCTGCTTGTACATTTTACAAAACCTTTTTTTTTAAAAGAAAAGAAGAGAGAAGGAGAACGGAGTAGAAGTTTTGAGGGGTCTTAACCCACTTTCACTCTATGTATCTTCCATCTGAGTATGAGTTTTTAGCATCCATTTCACTTCATATTAAAATTCATCTCGGTAATAATTTGTGGGAACAAGTGTGTTTAAGTTGTAAACACAACTATGTGGTATTTTACCTTAGGAACTATATTTACCATCAATGTAGTTACAGTCATCCCATCAGTAAAAAAAAAGGGTGGAGAGGAGTTCTATAAGAAGAACTCATATCTGTAAAAGAAATAAAAAAACATGTGTACAGCTAATATTTACAACACACAAAAGATATCAAAAAT